>NC_057800.1:734674773-734974493 GCF_018294505.1 Triticum aestivum
AGGGGGGGGATAGCAATTAACTGCTCATATTGTTAGTTAATCAGCAGATATTTGTAACAATGGTTGATTTATCATAACACGCTGGATAATTTATTGGATGGGAGGCCCATGAGCGGTTGCGTGCGTGGGCCGGTCCTGGCCATGCAAGCCCCAGTGCGTGTGAAGGACGCAGGTAGCAATGGAAACATAGCCTGACTTAATACGATCTATTAAACATTGTTTTTTTTTTCACTTAACATGGGCTGGTTGAGTTGGCTAACCAGTCAAGTTGTGCTCTTTTTCTGCCAACCTGAGTTTGAGTCCGTGCGGCAAGCACGAACCGTTCATTTATTTTTTTGACGAACCGTTCTTTTACTGCAGGTAGATTGTACTAAAAGTTGTTCCATTCCATTCCATATTTCTCGCTGTTCCTTCCGTATTTCTCTTTCCAGTCCCACCGGAATTCACTCTCACCATTTATTCTGTAGAGAGGTCAGGTTCCATTCCTTATTTCTCTTTCACATGGCTAATTGATGATTGACCACCAGATTTATTCACCACTGATTTATTCTGTCGATAGGCAAGAAACCTTCCTTCGTTATTTCTGGAATTCATTCCTCACACTTTGCTAATTGATTCCGGAAACAACTTCCTGTTACCCACAAAACTTAAAGGCATATATAAATTGGAAGGATTCGATGCAAGGGGCCAAGGTGGGACTAACTTTGTGTTGATTTATCATAACATGTTGGCTGATTTATCGGATGGAAGGCCCATGAGCGGTTGCGTGCATGGGCCTGTCCAGGCCATGCAAGCCCCCGTGCGTGTGAAGGACGCATGAAGCAATGGAAACATAGTCCGGCTTACTATAATCTATTAAACATTGTTTTTTTCACGTAACATGGGCTGCTTGAGTTGGCTAATCGGTAAGTTGTGCTCCTTTTCTGCCAACCAGAGTTCGAGTCCGTGGGCAGGCATCAACCGTTCATTTTTTTGCCGAACCGTTTTTTTACTGCGGGTAGATTGTACTAAAAGTCAAGGGTGTTACTGTAAAATGTCGCGACGGACCAAGAATACCTATTCCCTTTATTAGTAGAAGAATAGAGAAGAAAATAAATATATATAGATAAAGGATGTAATAACATCTTATATTATGGAATGGAGGGAGTACTTAGTATGACCACACATAATCATGACTTTATAGTTAATGTTTAAACCAAAATGACAAAACTGCTAAATCCACACTTTCAGCTTGGAGCATGATGGATTGATGGCAAATGTATATTCAACAAAAGAAACCCCTTTCGAACTTGCAGCATGGGAAATGGTTGCTATTCAAGATCACAAATTAGGGTATTGTAGCACATGTCAAATGATAATCAAGCTTTTGAGCTTACCAATGCAGTAGTCAAATTCAGTTCTGTTTATAGAAACATACCGGACTTGCTTCCCTAAACTGCCATCTCTCGGTTGTTCCTTTTTTTTCTATGAACAAGCAACTTACTTAGTGAACCATTTAATTTCAGCATGTGTTGTATTTTTAGTGATATATGGTAGACTGCACGCTAATATAGGCTCCCTGTATTCTGGAAATGTTAGGACAGCTTAATCCGGATTCTGAAGCAATGAGTACCTGTAAAAAGGCCATGGTGGAATCTACATCTGTTGTGAGTTCAGACAGACTGAGCAGTTTGCCTCCAGAGATAAAGGGCGACATCCTCTCCCGTTTGAATGTCGAAGAAGCGGTTAGGACTAGCACCTTGTCAAGTACTTGGAGGGATGCATGGACTAATATGCCAAAAATATTTCTGCGTGATGGAAATTTTGCAAAACCCAAGTTCGTCACATTAGTCGATATGGTGCTATCACTCTACAACGGAACTGTAGAGAAGTTCGAGATTTCAGGTAGCAAAACTTACCATGACGAGTTCGGCAGGTGGATGCTCATGCTTTCTAGGAGATCACCAAGATCAGTTAGAATCGAGTTGAACTCTGGGCCAGGGTATAAGATTCCCTCATGTCTATTTTCTATCGGCGATTTGAAGCTTCTCTACCTGCAAAACTGCATCATCAGGTTGCCCCGGGTATTCCAAGGTTTCAAGAGATTAACTCACCTCAACCTGATAAAATTCTCCTCCACAGACTTGGACATCCAAAATCTGGTCTCGTTTTGCCCCGTACTGAATTATTTGAAACTGTCTTATTTTGAGGGCATCAACCATCTAAACGTTCAAGCTCCTAAACTGAAACATATTTATGTTGTCGGGGACTTTAAAGACATTAATTTTGATGCCCCCAATTTGGAGGGGGCCGTTCTCTTTCCTTATCACAAAGGTAAAGCATATCATTTGGATCCAATTGCACTTCACAAGGAAAGCTATGTCAAGCAGTTATTGGGAAGCCTAAGTGACATCAAAAGCCTTGCAATTAGCGGCTTTTTACTGATGGTGAGATATTATTACCTCCAGCTTTACTATGGCCTTCTTTTGGCTCCTGACTAATCAATGTTGCCATTTCCTTTTTCTTCTCTTTGTTCATGTTGCAGTATCTATCAAAAGGTTTAATACTTACGAACCTCCCTGCCGTGTTTACTCGCCTAGAGAGTATTTATCTTGCAATATGCTTTGGGGACGAGCGGCAACTCTTGGCCGCTTGTTCATTGTTTCAGAATGCCCCTAACTTAAAGAAGCTTGACATATGGGTATGTATGCCTCCAGTAAATCCTCTCCCTCGCTCAGTCATCCAATCAATGTTCATTCTTGTATTTATGGCACCTAATGAGTTGTGGAAAAAAAATGCAGAGGCCCTCTTCGAGCTCATGGGTTCAGGATCAGGTTCAAGATCAGGCGAGCATTCCAGAGCTTACCATGCAAGTGCAATTGGATCATCTTGTAACAGCCAGTGTGAAAGGTTTCAGGGGTCTGGACTGCGAAGTCGATTTTGTGGCAAAGCTACTGAGCTGGGCACCAGCTCTGGAAGAAGTGAAGATAGAATGGAAGGGTAAAACAGAGTGCAGCATGGTTCTTGCCAAGCTATTAGCTCTGCCGAGGGTTTCTCCCAGGGCCAAGGTCATTGTTACATTTTGATAAGAATGCATCCCTACAGTCTAGAGAGCATCCCCCATCATTTTGCCGGTTTAATTTGCAGCCAAGCAGGACTATTTCAGCTTTCTTTATGCCAAGACTAGATGGTGGTTATATATGTGTGCATTGACGCAAATCATTAGGCAGAGGGAGTACTTATTGTGCTATTAGTAAGTGTTATCCTTTGGTCAGCTGGGGACACAAGCCGCTGTTGCCCTTCCTCAACCGTGTCAGTTCGGCTCGTCCCGTCTTGTCCTGTTGTTCCGCGTGTCATAAATTCCTGATTCTAGAAAATATAAGAAGTAATGAAATATATAATGACACCTTCATCCTATATGAATAAGAATGAAGGTGTGAATCAAAGACATGAAACTGTACCTGCTGCGTGTGTTTGGAAAGCAAAGCATGTATCAGATTGGTTCCAGACCGGAACGAGTGTTCAATGTTTCTTGCTTCTCCTATTTCATTTTTTGTTGATAAGTGAAATATTTCTATATCTCTGCCGCCTTTAATATTCAGCTATTGTGTGCTTCAGTATTATTCACTGGTTTCTCAGGTATTGATCAAATCTCGCTCTTGGAAAGCCTGGATTACACTTCTATATATTTATGAGTATATAAATGGAACACAGATATGGCCATTTACTTGCTTTCAGATATATAGAAACGTAATACAAATAGGAGCACGGGTGAAGGAGTGAACGAGTTTCACTCGAGGCTCCAGATGCTTGTGTTATGAAGAAAAAAAATAAAACCATATCCAAACAAACAATCCCTAGGATGAGGAGGCGGCCGGAGAGGCTTGGGGGTCCATTTTGCCTGTTTATTGAACGGACGCAGCGTCAGTACTATCTTCTCGCTCATGATTCAAGGACAGCTGGTCCACATCCGGCGCCACACGAACACGAGCCGACGGGCGTCAGTACTATCTGTCTCTCCGGCCGCCACCTCTCCATTGTCGGCCAGGCGTTCCTGGTCGCCCTGCCCGCCGCTGATCTCCGCACGAACGGCCGCAGCGCGGGAAAGTGGGGTTGCACTTGTACCCGGCCGCACTATGCTCTCCGCGTCATCAAGTAATGCAATCTCCGGTAGCACATCCCCTTCCCTCGTCACTGAAGATTGGTAACATGCACCAACACAAACACCGTCCTCACAAAAAATATGATCTGAATACTTTAAAATATACAGACTGAATTGAGTGGAGAGACATTAACATAGACCGTTCTCAGGATTGACCACACACTAAAAGCGACAGTACTAATAAACAATACAGGATTCACAAACACAAATCAAGTACTGAATAATAGTACTTACTACAGACAAGCAAAGTTGCACTAACTAAACTCTGCAGAGTATTTCTTGCCACCGACCTACGGGATGAACCCCGCATAACTGACTAGGCCATGGACTTCGTGTGAGATGTCTACATGCACCATCAGCATCTTGTCAACCTTGGAGAACCTAATAGAGTGGTCTTTCCACTCATAACCATGATGATGAAGACATGCCGCATCAGATTTGTTGGGAAACTTTACAAGAACCACACCCTTCGTAATCGAATGCACAACCAGGAAATTATTGTGGTCAAGTACAGCCTCGAGAACATGCCTGACAACAATGCTACAGGAAAACACTAGTTCAGGACACGTGGCGACAAGGACACAACAGCTGGATAGTTCAGCAGTAGAACTCATCATCAGATCTTCCAGTTTACACGGCATGACTTTGAGAACTTCATCTCCATCGCGGACCTGGTTCTAATTCAAACAGAAACCATATTTTATTACTACCTCCGTTCAGAAATATAAGATGATTTTCGATATTATACTCCATATATGACTACATATACGCACAAAAATGAGTAAACAAAGACACTAGAACATGTCTTCAAAGGCATGAGAGCAGAAGGATTAAATGCAATATCCATAACACAAGTTACTGAGGCAAATATACCCTCTTAAAATGTAGCATTGATGTTCATAAAGTACTCCCTCCGTCCCAAAATTCTTGTCTTAGATTTGTCTAGATACGGATGTATCAAGTCATATTTTAGTATTAGATACATCTGTATCTAGACAAACCTAAGACAAAAAATTTGGGACAGAGGGAGTAGTTGGAAGTAATCTATAAGAAATCAGTGTCAACCTCTCGCATGTTTTGGTCAAAAGAGGAACTTAGAACCGTCATTTGGCACACAAAAATCACATGCAAGACCACCCAGAAAGTTGTACTACTAGTACTAGTACTGCGTGTTAGATGAAAAAATATGATCAAGATCGAGAAAAAGATCGTCAAGAAGAGATATTACCTGGACTTGCTTAATGAGGGATCCCGTAGAGGGGGGCTTGGACAGGGCGATGGCTTTGAGCTTGTCTGCGGTAGTCTCGGCGGGGTGCTTGCGCTTCTTCGTACCATGAGCCTCGACGGTTTTGGCTGGAGCCATAGACATCACTTCGGCCGGTGCTCCAGCGTCCATCAAGAAACTGTCAAATAGAAATAAAAGAAAAGAAACCATAATCACAAACCCAAAAGAAGAAAAGAGAGGGAGTTATAGGATCAGTCTCAGGGTTGCAAGACCGGGCCTTGGCCAGAATCAACACCATTGATGCGCTCACCTTTCCTTCTTTGGGAGAGAAGAAGAATGGCAGAAGCAGGTCGGGGTTTTCTTGAAGAAATGAGGAACAAGATGAGGCAGAAGCGAGGGTTGGGTAGAGAGGAAGCTGAGAGAGAAGAGTGAAATGATGGTTGCTTCGTCCGTCCAACTTACAGCTGGAAAGGAGGGGGTTTTGTGATTTGACGGCTCATTGGGCATTACTGTGGCGCTTCGGTCGGGGTAGTCTACCATCACTCCACTACGGAGTAATTTAGTGCATGGCTGGTGGACCCCGATGCTGGCTGTTCCACACGTCGGCGAAAGTGAGTAATTTAGTGCATGGCTAGAGGAGGATCCGCACGGTAGAGTGTGTCCACTGTTTTTAGAAGAAAAAAAATGATTACAGCAAGCGTTTCCACTCTTACGACAGAGGAGTGCAAAACACGACAGCCACTTGAACATACACAGTGCTCCTACTACTAGGCATGTGCAGTGGTTCATACGTCAGTACTACACAATCTTGTTGCTAGTGTAGTAAGATATGACGATAACAAATGATGTTGTGCGCATGTCAACTACTCCTATATGTAACATAGTACCGCTTTTTCGACTGTCCGGTCGAGAATGAACGTTAAGATCAATGTTAACAGAACTAGGTCCACAGCGCACGGAGAGTACGGTGCTACAGTACTCCACGAAAAATGAACCATATGAAGCACGAATAGTGTTAGGCAGGGTGTATGAAGGGTGCACGGGATGGGAGCAAAAGTTCCCTTCTCGACCCACTTTTGGGTGTTTGGCAGAGTGCATGAAGGGTGCATGAGTCCACACTAGTAGGTTGACAAAAATACACGAAGAGGAAACAACTATATTGAGATGAGAATGCAACCAAACACACCCACACGCTTTGTGCTACAGTGACTGGTCTGCACCGTCTGAGCTTGATCCAACGGTCATGTTATGCTGAGACATGGACATGCCCATGCAGAGGGCGCCTAAACACCACCGAAGTCCCTCTGCTTCTCGAGGCGCATGACATTGGTGATGCAGGGTGCAACCGCCCGCAGAGCCTGCTCCTGGTCAACGGGAGCCAGCTCGTCAAAGACGGCGTCCAATGGCACGAATGGATTCCGGTGACGGAGCCCTGAAAGGATTCGTCCGGCAACAGCGACGGCAGCCCGCAACCCCTCCTTGTCCAGCTCAGCCCCCACCATCGCGCGGAGACAGCTCAGCTCCTCGGAGATATAGGTGAAGAAGGAGACCAGGTCAGGAAGCCGCAGCTCGTTGAAGTCGACCGGGTGGTCGAACGGGTTTAGCCCGACGGCCGGCATCGTCGCGCTGGCATGACGGTAGGCATCGCGCAGCCGCAACACGTGCGTGGAAACTTGGTTCACCTAACGGCCTATCGTATCTCCCGCTTTCTGCAGCAACGCCGCCGACGCCTCGAGCATCTTTGTGGTGGATGCCTGCTGCTCTTGAAGCTCCGTGAACTCCCGCACATAACGGATGAGCATGGCACTCCTCTCCTCCTTGAGCTCACGGAGCTCCACGTCCTTGGCCCTGAGCTCCGCATCCTTGGCATGGAGCTCCTGTGTCAGGCGCCTCACCTCGGACTCCGTGATCTGCTACGCCACCATGGCACCAGGTAGATGCAATGGGGAGAGGAAGCAAAGGGGGCGAAATGGCTGAAAGGCAATGCAATCTACGGAAAGGTGGAGGGAGCGGGGAATCTTTTGGTTTTCACCACGGTAAAACACCAGTCGACGACTTCTCACATCAAGGAGCAGTGGGTTTTTACAGGCGGAGTCATCGTGACTAATTTCTGCCGCGCCTGCTCCCGTCAATCAAAAAAATAAAAATCCTGCCGTGCCTGCTCCCGTCAATCAAAAAATTAAAAATCCTGCCACACCCAAACACCAGAGCAACGCCGCGGTGGATATTTAAATTTACCTGCCGGCAAGTAGATAAAAAAAGGGGTGAAAAAACAAATGTGGCGGCGGCCTAGCTAATCGGTCGAACTAGCCCAACTAGCTAGCCACCGTGCTTCACTGATGTACTCAGCGGGAAAGGTGGTCTTTCGTGATTTGAGGACTCATTTACTTGCTTCGGCGCTACAACCGAGGAGGACCCAGAAAGTGCGCGGTAGGGCGTCCCACGTCAGGAAAAATATATGCGTGCAACACCCGGGAGGACCCCGAAACCGTACGGTAGGGTGTGCCACGTCTCGGCATGGAGGAAAAATGTGCGTGTAAAAATATACTGTATCAGACGTAGTACCTATGGTTCGACTTCGGGACCCAGCCAGTCGGTCGAAAACACCCCACTAGCCACACAACTTCATCATGCAAACGTGGCACGGAGGATAGATGTGGTTAGCTCCGTCTCGACCAGCCACAACGTCTCTTGTTCTAGGCGATTCTTCTATTTTCCAAGATTTTTTTAGTTGTAATAACACCACGGCAAGCTAGCGCCGCTCTTCGTGTGTGCCCGTGCAAAGGTTAGACGATGGAGAGAAGAGAGATTGAGATCGCAGACCTGGGACCCACCAGTAAGTGAGACAACGGTCATGCACGTGTTGACGAGGCACTCCCTCTACTCTACTCAACGCAAGTACTGTATAAATAAAATCAAGTTATGGGACAAAGCCAACAACCGTTCGTTTTTTCAGGCTATCGACTTACACTTTGTAGTCCAGGTTTCCAGTTCGAATCTCGTCTTTCAGATTTGTTAGTTTTAGGTCCAAATTTGATTAATAACAAGTGGGACCCCCGTGTGTTGTTCCAATATTTCAGTGTAGGATGGTTTTTTTGAACAAACACTTTGCGCAGTTAGACAAGTAACGACACGAGTTACACGTATTTTGCAAGTTTACGAACAAAAATGACAACGGCATAGAATATCACGTCCACCCCGCAGCTTAGATACTATGGTGATACGAGTTTTTACACCGTTGGAAGTGAGATCCAATGGCTTGGGAGTAGTCTTTGTAATTATGCGCAATTTCCAAACTCTCCAAAGTTTTTTTTGCAAATAAAACATTCAGGCCTCATGTGTGTTGCTGCATCT
This sequence comes from Triticum aestivum, assembly GCF_018294505.1. NCBI lineage: Eukaryota > Viridiplantae > Streptophyta > Magnoliopsida > Poales > Poaceae > Triticum > Triticum aestivum. The sequence goes on from NC_057800.1 coordinate 734,683,494, forward strand.
TCGATCCAACGGCTCCCCGGTGCTCATATTAGGTGCTCCCCGTAGCTTAATTACCCGCTACGGTGATATGAGCATCTAGGTCGTATGATCAGTGATCAGATGGCACATGCGTAGTACTTGTACTTTCTGTGCATTTCCCAAGCTCTATCAGTCATATATTGCAAAAACATTCAAACCACCTATTGTGGGCCGTTAGATCTCAGTGAACTCGTATCACCATACTCTCCCATGCGAGAAAACATAAGGTGCTATCGCAACTTGGATGCTACGGTGATACGAGCTTGGAGGTCGTTTGATCTGAGATCCAATGGCATCTGAGCAGTCTTTGTGCTTGTAAGCAGTGGCCGAACTCTTTTGGGCTTTTCTGCAAAAAACCATTCGAACCACCGAGGAGGTGTTGGGTCACAAATCCAACGCCTCCGAAGAGCTTGTATCACCAAAGCATCTAAGGTGTGGTAGCACATGATATTCTTACATACAGGAGAATATGATGTCCTCCTTCATCTTAGATGCTACGGTGATATGAGCTTCAAGGTCGTTGGATATGGGATCAAAGGGCATCTAAGTAGTTTTTGTACAAATTGTGTGCAATTCTCAAACTCATCAAGGTTTCCTGCAGAAATATTAAGACACATCATGTGAGCTGCTATATCTCAGATCTACAAGCTCCAAGCAACTCGTATTGGCATATAGCATCTAAGGTATGGGGGCACATGATATTCTCCCGGGGAGGAGGGGTGGGGGGTGCACAACTAATCGGTGGTTGGGAGGGTGGGGACAAATATAATCTAAACAACCCTAATAGAGCTCCACAATTTTATCTAAGGTCGAGGGTGTCGGTGTCAAAACCGGCGGATCTCGGGTAGGGGGTCCCGAACTGTGCGTCTAGGCGGATGGTAATAGGAGACAAGGGACACGATGTTTTTACCCAGGTTCGGGCCCTCTTGATGGAGGTAAAACCCTACTCCTGCTTGATTAATATTGATGATATGGGTAGTACAAGAGTAGATCTACCACGAGATCAGAGAGGCTAAACCCTAGAAGCTAGCCTATGGTATGATTGTTGTTGTTATTGTCCTGCGGACTAAACCCTCTGGTTTATATAGACACCGGAGGGGGCTAGGGTTACACAGAGTCGGTTACAAGGAAGGAGATCTACATATCTGTATTGCCAAGCTTGCCTTCCACGCCAAGGAAAGTCCCATCCGGACACGGGACGAAGTCTTCAATCTTGTATCTTCATAGTCCAACAGTCCGGCCAAAGGTTATAGTCCGGCTGTCCGGACACCCCCCTAATCCAAGACTCCCTCAGTAGCCCCTGAACCAGGCTTCAATGACGATGAGTCCGGCGCGCAGATTGTCTTTGGCATTGCAAGGCGGGTTCCTCCTCCAAATACTTCATAGAAGATTTTGAACACGAGGATCGTGTCCGGCTCTGCAAAACAAGTTCCACATACCACCGTAGAGAGAGTAATATTTTCACAAATCTAATCTGCTGACGTATTCTGTAGCGTGACATCACACCACAACCAAGCCTTTATTCGAATCGTTTTTTACTGTCCCACCTCAGCGCGTTTTGCGAGGCGGTTTCCTTGGCACGTCTTGTCGAAGCAGAGATCATGTCCCCTTATCACGGGATTCTCATCAATACGGACGTGGGTAACCCAATCGTGCCCGTTGGCATGTTTCCTCGATCGAAGGCGAGTCCCAAACGGTCACGTGGAGGGCTCTCGGTATTCCACCTCTTTATAAGGAGACCAAGGCCTTACTTCTTCTGTCGATCTCAATCGAATCCACCTCCCACCTCGAGTTCCAACACTCGAAGCCTTAGATTCAGGCGCTTCGGAGCTTCGATCATGTCCGGATCCAACCTCCAAGGTCGATGGATGCCTTCCTCCGTCACGGGGGAAGACATAATAAAGCTAAGGGAGGCCAGATACTTGACCGGCGAAATCCCGCATAGGCTACCTCCTCAAGGGCAAGTTATTCCTACTACCAAGCCTGGTGAGAGCGTCGTGTTCGTTTCTCACCTCCTTCAAGGGCTAGGCTTAAGGCCGGATCCCTTTGTGAGGGGGCTCATGTTCTATTACGGGCTGGACTTCCACGACTTAGCTCCAGAGTCTATCCTCCACATCTCATCGTTTATCGTCGTGTGCGAAGCTTTCCTCTGCATCACCCCTCACTTCGGACTGTGGCTCAAGACCTTCAAAGTGGAGCCGAAGATGATCGAGGGGCAGCACGCAGAGTGCGGAGGCGTTGTAATAAGTAAGAATGCTGACGTCCCATGGCCCGAGGGCTCTTTCCCAAAGGAGCCCGGCTTATGGCAACAAGAGTGGTTTTATATCACAGCTCCCAGGGGTACCAAGTGGGTGGCTCCACCTGTTTTTTGCTCTTGCCCCCCGCCACGACTAACGTCATGGGTCAGCAAAGGATTAGACCGAGGACCGGCAAAGGACGTTCCCATATTGCAGAGCCGCATTCGAGACCTCTTGGAGAGAGATGTCAGTCTAGTCGTGGTGATGCAGGTTATGTTAATTCGCCGAGTCCTGCCCTGCAAACGGCGTCCCCTCTGCCTGTGGGAGTTCAATCCAGAGGGACCACGAGCTCTTCAACATTTCCTTGACATGAGCCCGTGGAGATGTACAAATTGTTCTTCGGACCACAAGTAATGTGTCCGGATTCTACTGAGGACGCAGGTTTGTTAGCATGCAATCGTTTGGATACCCAAGGTAGTAGCCCCCTGTGCCCGGACACGCCATCCTGTTCCTTTATCGCAACATCACCTTTAAAAGAGTTGTTCTTGAACAGGAGTGGATAGTGAAGGCGAAGTTAATCAGGTGTCCGGCCCCCCTTCCTGAGGACCTCACCAGATCCCGTGTTAAACCAGGATGCTGGAAGGTCACGCCGTTAGAAAGAAAATGAATGGGGAACAAGGAAGCCTACTGCGCTCCGCAGAAGAGGTGGTCCAGAAAGGAGGAATCGAAAATTCCTCTCAGGGGGAAGAAGAGGACCGCTCTGAAAGCCCGGAGTACAAGATCTTCAAAGCGGGGGAAGATGTCTTCGTCAGAGGGTCCTGTGCCGGGGGATACCCGGCCGTACTGTGCCCTCAAGGGGATCAGCCCTCCACCGAGCCGTAAGTAAAAGGGTATTTAATAATGAGAGAAATCCTTGCTTCACTTCTGAGGAAAATAACCGAAAATTTACCTTGTAGTTCGGATCTTAGCCCTTCTCAGCAGAGTTCGTCTTCGGGGGATCTTCTTCCAGAGATGATGGAGAGCGGAACGCCTCCCCCTGCCATACTGTCTCATGAGGCCGGCGACCCCGAGGTGTCATCACGGAGGGTTTCTCATGATCCGGCGAGGCCAGAAGGTAGTCACATGGCCACCCGAAGCCCTCAGCATCCGGCTTTTGAAGAGAGCAATCGATAGAGTCCGGCACAGCCTGGTATGCGGTCAAACGTACTGAGGGATCTGCTAGAGCGAGCAGTTATCTCAGAGGAGCACCGCATGTTAATGGGTACGGTAATTGAAAGGATTTCGTCCATGGAAAGCGGGTTGCATGAAGCTATCATGAGTCTACTGACGGGCTTTGAGGTACGTGAAATGATGCACCTTTTTGATAGTACCACATACTTTACGATGCGCCCTGTGTAGATAGTAGCCCCTGAGACTCTGGGTGCCGTCGTAGATGACGGCGCGCAGAGGATGATAGTCCCACGTTTAATTTTGCCACCTTGATATGCAGGTGGCGAAGTGTCCGGTGGCCAGCCGGACTGAGGAATTTGCCGAGTTAAAGCGGTAGCTTGATGTGGCGGATGCCGACATCATGCTTGTCAATAAGCGGCTTGACGAGGCGCAAGGTATGTAATTTCTCCATTGACACATGGTAAGAGGAGCATAAATGCTAGTATCTATAACATGTGTGTTTAATGCAGACGGAGCTGCGGCCGTGGATAACCTGCGGGCAGAACTTGCCTGAGCCAAGGAACAAGCCAGAAAAAGTGATGCGGCTGCCCTAAAGGCAATCGAGGAGCTAAAAGCCGAACAGGCTGCTCACTGCCAAAGCAAGGGGGAAATGGCCAAGATGGCTGTGGAATTGAAGAACGCCGCTGACCGTTGCAAGCTTCTTGAAGAGGAAGATCAAACGAAGAGTACAGACCTGGAGAACGCCACGATGGAGGCCAAGGATGCCCGCTCTGTGATGAGAGCGAAGAAGGAGGAGCCGTGTCAAGCCGGACATATCGCGGCTGGGAAGCCCTTTATGCTGCGGATGAAGTTCGGAGATCCTAAATATGCTCCTTTGGACCAGCTGTGGAGCTCTGCGGACGCATATCTGGATTTAGCGGCGAGCGCTGCTGATGCGGCTGAACACTTCCGAGATCAAAAAGATCGTGAAGTGGAAAAGCTGTTCTGGTCACAATTTAACGAACCAGAGCGTTTGCTTCCATTGATTGATTGGCTGGCCGAATGGGCCGAGCTGAATAGATTGTGGGCACTCACAATGAAGTATGTCGTGGATCATCTGTGGCCGGAAAGGCCAAAGCCGAACAGTTATTTTAGTTTGGTGTAGCAGTTCCTTGGTGCAGTGCCGCATATCAACGCGATGAACAGGTCAGCGTGCGTGGAGGGTGCGCGGATGGCCCTTGCCCGTGTCAAGACATACTGGGCAGAAATGGAGGCCACCGCCATTGCGGCCCACGACTCGGACAAAAGCCGAGTACCTGCCGAGTACTACTTTCAAGAAGTTCTGGAGGGCGCTCGCTCGATAGAGGCGCAGTGCTTGAAGAATATTATGTTCTAATGACATGTATTCCCATTGAAAACAATATTTTGCTAAAATGTAAAGGCCATTTTATACTTGTGCCTTCAAGAATTATGATACCTCCTGTGCGGCCGTTTATGTATATATGTATATAGCCTGAAAGATGGCAGTCGTCGGCTTCAGCCCCCACGCATATAATGCGGGGGTGTTCGCAGAAGATGCACGTTCACACTTGATCCAACATCTTGGTCCATTAAGGAGGTGATAGCGCAGCGAACTAGGCAATCGGACTATAATGCTTTATCACTTTCACTTAGCCACAGGAGTTTGACAGTGGGGCTACTATATAGCCCCTGGTGGCTCCGCGCTTACCCGAATTCGGGGTGCGTGTGTGCCTGGCCGGGAAACGGCCCTTCGTTTAGGCGGAGGAATCCCGAAGATTATGCTAGGTCATCGAGTGGTTGACCACTCTCACGCTATATCATGACAGTCAGTTTTCGGCTTTCTCTACTGAGGTGTTTGTTGGGTTTCGTAGTAATTTCAAAAAATTTCCTACGCACACGCAAGATCATGTGATGCATAGTGTAAGTGCATCTAGTGCCACCCCTAGTTGGTTTTGGAGTATTGACGACAAACCTAGTTGAGGGACTAATGTGTTTGTGAGAATTGCAGGAAAACACAGGTAGAAGTCCCTCATTGATTCGGTTTTACTACCAGAGATGACCCCTAAAAATGTATGAAGACATTGAAGACAAAGGTGATTTATGAAGATATTCACATTGAAGACTATGACAAAAGAAGACACGTTATGAAGCCTATGGAACTCGAAGACTTAGATCTTTCGTAGTTCTGTTTTTTTGTGTTGAGTCATAGGAACCACCGTACTGTTAAGTGGGGTCCAGGAGAACCAGTCAGAATGACTGAAGTGATGCCTAAATCAAAAACCTATGTCTTCGAGCGAAGACAATGAGAGCGAATCTTGTCCAGAGCCGGACAAGTCAGCTTTGCTTGTAGCCCAAGTAAAGTTGCCATGAGAGTTCGAAATCTGACCGTTGAGACACGTGTCAGTTCCTTAGTGACCCAGGGTCATTTCGGACAAATCAGGTCGGGTTGCCAAGTGGCTATAAATAGCCCACCCCCACAACCATAAACGGTTGGCTGCTCAGATTTCAGTGCACGGCTTTTGTCGTTTGAGAGCAACCCACCTCGAAGCCTTTGAGAGAAAATTCCTAGTGAGGAGAAAAGCCCTAACCACCCAGAGCCAGAGTAAATTGGGCATCACTTAAGTCTTCTTGTCTGTGTGATCTGAAGACTTATTACACTTGAGGACTGTGAATCCTCCAGACGGTTAGGCGTCGCGTTCAGAGCATCCAAGAGACATTGTGGATTGCCAGTGAACGAAGTTTGTGAAGGTTTGGGAGTCTACCTTGAAGACTTACCAGAGTGATTGGGCGAGGACTAAGTGACCTTAGCTCAAGGAGAATACGGTGAGGACTTGGTGTCCTGAACTGTGTGTTCAGGACTGGGTGTCCGGGACTGTGTGTCCTAAGGTTTAAATACCTAGCCGCTCCAACCAGACGTACAGTTGTCACAGCAACTGGAACTGGTCCAACATATCATTGTCTTCAACGAGTCACTGGTTTCATCTTCACTTCCTTTTCTTACTGTTACTCATTGTGAAGCCATTGCATGCTTGCTTTATCTTTTGTCTTCACAACGTGAATGTATGATCTGTTTGGCTTCATAACTTCTTCCTACCTGATCCTTATTACACTGCAGTTGTTTGTCATTGTGCTTTCACTCTATTGAATACATGACCATGGCTGGCCTAGTGTAATCTAACTTCCGCTGCATAGTAATAGGCATAATCTTCGCTGTTTGTCTTCATAACTCTCACGTTTTGAAGACTTTCATAAAAATCGCCTATTCACCCCCCTCTAGTCGATATAACGCACTTTCAATTGGTATCAGAGCAAGGTGCTCCCTTGTTCTGTGTGATTCGGTTTAACCACCTGGAGTTTTAGCTATGTCGACTGCAGGGATAATCAAAGTCTCCGCTGCGTGCCCCGTCTTCGATGGAACTGAATATCCCTACTGGAAGAATAAGATGCGCATGCATCTTGAAGCCATTGACGTCGACCTATGGTATGTCGTCGAGAACGGCGTTCCCAAGGCTGGAGAAGGTGTCACTGCTGCTGATGTCAAGAAGTTCACTCAACTGGACTCTACTGCCAAAAATATCATCTGTGGTCATCTGACAAAAGGACAGTATGGCCGTGTGAGTGCCTTGAAGACATCCAAGCTGGTCTGGGACTGGCTCTCCAAGGTCAATGAAGGCGTCTCAACCCAGAGAGATCAAAGAATCAGTGTTCTTCGCAACCTCTTCAACCGCTTCAAGCGAAATGACAATGAGAATGTCCAGCACACATTTGATCGGCTCACTGACATCACAAATGAGCTTCAAGCCCTCGGCGCCACTGAGATCACCAAACATGAAATCGTCAAGACGCTGCTGAGATCACTTGATAGTTCGTTTGACATCCTAGCCCTGATGATTCAAGAACGTCCTGATTTCAAGACACTCGATCCGTCTGACATACTTGAGAGGCTCAACACACATGAGTTTCAGCTTTCTGAGAAAAGAGATATCTACGGTCCAAACTATGGGCGAACTCGTGCCTTGAAGGCAAAAGCTGTTTCCTCATCTGAAGAAGAATCTGACAGCAGTTCTGATGATCCTGAAGACATTGGAAGAGAACTTGCAATGCTAGTGAAGAAGTTCCAAAAATTCACCAAGAAGAAAGGCTTCAGAAAATCTTCACGATCAAGCTCAAGGAATGATGAAGCTTCTGCTCATGACTACAAGAAGAAAACATGTCACAAGTGCAAGAAAACTGGACACTTCATCTCTGAGTGTCCACAGTGGGACAATGAGAACAGAAGGAAGAAGAAGAGCAAGGAATATGATTCTGACGACAAGAAGAAGAAGAAATACTCAAAGTCTTCTTCCAAGTCTTCCTCAAAGTCTTCATCACACAAGAAGAGCTCATCTGGCAAGGCACGTGCGTTTGTTGGCAAGGAAATGGATTCAGAGGAGGAGTCCGCTTCTGAGGAGGCAGAGGTGGAGTCTGAGGAGGAGTCTGATTCTGGCATTGCGAGTCTGGCTACAGCATACGTCGCCAAGTCCATCTTCAACACTGAAGACAATGACTGCATCACCGACACCGATGCAAATGACAAGAACGACTCCACTCCTACCTACTGCTTCATGGCACGCGGTGCCAAGGTAAACACACGCACTACTCGCTATCAAACATCTAGTGACGATGACTCTGACTGTGATTCAAAACCCAGCTACAAAACACTTGCTAAAATTGCAACTGAACAACAGAAAGCTATGGAACATATTCAAAAACTGTTAGACAGAAGCGATGATCTGTTGGGTGCTGAAATGACTCGATCTGAATCCTTAATTGAAGACATAAAAAATCTTCACGTTAAGTATCAGGAACTTGAAGATCGTCTTGATACTCTCTCAACAACTCATGAAAAGCTTTCCTATGATTATCTTCAAAGGAAGCAAGAACTTGAGAAATTGAGAGCGGCTCATGAAGATCTTCAAAAGGAAAACGAGTCACTTCGCGCCGAACAGATCAGTTCCGCTCAGGAAGGATTTGAACCACCATGTCTTAAATGCATTGAGCGTGATAATGCTACTTCTGTTGCTGAATGTTCCACTGCTACTGCTGTTGCAATATCTTCAACTGTTGATGTGGTAACTAACCCCTCTGCTGAGGATACCACTGCTATTGCTGATGAGAATGCTAGGTTGAAGACATTGCTTGAAACAGGGATGTACAAAAGTCTTAAAGGACATCAGACATTATGTGATGTCCTCAAGAAGCAGATTCTGAACCGAAACCCTAGGAAAGAGGGTGTTGGGTTCGTGAGGAAAATAAATGCAGATGGCTCTTACTGGAAACCTGAGCAGTACCCCAAAACCACATGGGTTGCTGCAAAGGAACTTTCAGCAGATCCATCCAATTTATCTGGCTTCACTTGTGCTAACCCCATTATCATTGATGAATCCTTTGATGCAAACTATAAACTGTTTAAGAATCAGAATGGTGAAGTGTTTGCCAGGTACATTGGTACTAACTGCAGGAATGGACCGCCTATGAAGAAGATCTGGGTTCCGAAAAAGTGTCTGGAAAATCTTCCTGTGAATGTCTTCATGACACCTCACTTGAAGAAGACAAACCTCAGACCAAAGGCTTCATACGGTCCAAAGGCTTCATACAAACAGAGGACTCACCTGAGTCACACTAACGCAAATGTTTTGCAGGGAAACCATACTCAGGCATATGAATATGAGAGCGGTTCTTCGAACCGTCATGTTCATATGACCAAAAATTATTCTGCTTATTCCTATGAGTATTATTGTCCACCTGCTAGACTGTTTGCTAAGGCTTCAAAGCCAAAATTCTCAGATGCTGCACTTAGACTTATTGCTTCTAAGCCACCCTTGAAGATGTGGGTGGTTAAGAAAGCTTAACTCTCTTTTGCAGGGAAAGGTCTCCAGCAGAAAAACAAAATCTTCTGATGCTATTGCTGGGGACCTTAAAAATCTTGTAGGGCGCAAGATAAAATGCCCGAATGGCATCATTATGTACTTCGTTCCTGAATCGCATGCTACTCTCCCTATTAGTCCTAATCTGGATCTAAGTTTTCATAACCCACTGGTTCGTCAAATGTTTTTGCTTCACAATTCTCTTCGTGAAGCCTATCCCCCTAACTGCACTGTAGGGTACGACACCAGCGACTTCAAAGTCTTCAGAATGGATTATTGACAGTGGGTGTACAAATCACATGACTGGCAAAAGAAGCCTTCTTATGGACTCAACCTTACGTCCATCCGACAAGAGCCACATCACATTTGCTGACACTGGTAAAAGTAAGGTATTGGGTCTAGGTAGAGTTGCAATCTCAAAGGATCAACACATGGATAAAGTCATGCTTGTTGAATCCCTTGGCTTCAACTTAATGTCTGTCTCAATGCTTTGCGATTTGAACATGATCGTAATGTTTGGAAAATATCGTTGCCTGGTACTAATGGAATCTGACAAGTCTCTAGTGTTTGAAGGGTATCGGAAAGATGATTTGTACGTGGTAGATTTCTCAGCAGGGCCACAACTTGCAGTATGTCTTCTTGCAAAAGCTTCAGAATGCTGGCTTTGGCATCGGAGGCTTGGGCATGCTGGCATGAGGAACCTCCACACCCTTGCGAAGAAGAAGCATGTCATAGGCATCGAGGGCGTCAAGTTCAAGAAAGATCACTTATGCGGTGCCTGTGAAGCAGGGAAGATGACAAGGGCAAAACATCCTTCGAAGACAATCATGACTACTACACAACCCTTCGAACTGCTCCACATGGATCTTTTCGGTCCCACTCACTACTCAACTTTTACTACTTCTGCTTGCCTCTATGGCTTCGTCATTGTTGATGATTACTCTAGATATACTTGGGTGCACATAATCCTTTACAAGACTGAAGTGCAGGATGTCTTCAGACGCTTCGCCAATCGAGCTATGAACAATTTTGGCGCCAAGATAAAGCACATCAGAAGTGACAATGGCACTGAATTCAAGAACACTGGCCTTGATACATATCTTGATACCTTGGGCATCACACATGAATTCTCAGCTCCGTACACGCCACAGCAGAATGGCGTCGTCGAACGCAAGAACAGAACACTCATTGAGATGGCCAGAACAATGCTAGATGAATACAAGACTCCAAGAAAATTCTGGACTGAAGCCATTGACACTGCATGCCATACAATCAATCGTGTTTATCTTCACAAGCTTCTGAACAAGACATCTTATGAACTCCTAACTGGCAAGAAGCCAAATGTCAGTTACTTCAGAGTATTTGGCGCAAGGTGCTGGATCAAGGACCCACACCACACCTCAAAGTTTGCACCAAAAGCACATGAGGGCTTTATGCTTGGATATGGAAAGGATTCGCACTCCTACAGAGTCTTCAATCTCTTTCATTACAAAGTGGTTGAAACAGTGGATGTGCGGTTCGATGAGACAAATGGTTCACAAAGAGAGCAACTGCCAAATGTGCTAGATGAAGTTCCAGCTAGTGAATCAATCAAGCTTATGGGAACTGGAGAGATTATACCTTCTGAAGCTCATCCTGAAGAAGAACTTATCATCTCAGCACCTGATCAACATGAAGACAATGCTCAGCCTGAAGACATTCCTCCCAACAACAACACAGATCAGCAAGAGCAAAGTCTTCGCCCTGTACATCCTCGTGTTGCCAATGAAGTGCAGATTGACAGAATAATTGACAGCATCAATGCACCTGGTCCACTCACTCGTTCAAGGGCAACTCAGCTAGCAAATTTCTGTGGGCACTTCGCATTCGTATCAATATCAGAACCCAAGAAAGTTGAAGAAGCCTTCATGGAACCTGAATGGATTCAAGCTATGCAAGAAGAGCTTCAACAGTTTGAGCTGAATAATGTATGGGAACTGGTTAAGCGTCCTGATCCACGGAAGCACAACATAATAGGCACCAAATGGATATACCGCAACAAGCAAGATGAGCATGGTCAAGTTGTCAGAAACAAAGCTCGTCTCGTTGCTCAAGGATATACTCAAGTGGAGGGCATTGACTTCGATGAAACATTTGCTCCTGTGGCTAGGCTTGAAGCCATACGCATACTGCTGGCCTATGCAAATCATCATAACATACTTCTATATCAAATGGATGTGAAAAGTGCCTTTCTCAATGGCAAGATTGAAGAAGAAGTGTATGTTGCACAACCACCTGGCTTTGAAAATCCAAAACATCCTGACATGGTATACAAGCTCAACAAGGCACTGTATGGCCTCAAACAAGCCCCTAGGGCCTGGTATGACACACTCAAATACTTCCTGAAGAGCAAAGGCTTCATACCTGGTTCCCTGGATCCCACTCTTTTCACGAAGACATATGATGGTGAACTGTTTGTGTGCCAAATATATGTGGATGACATTATCTTCGGCTGCACCAATCAGAAGTACAGTGAAGAGTTTGGATATATGATGCAAGAGCAATATCAGATGTCCATGATGGGGGAGCTGAAGTTCTTCCTTGGTCTTCAAATACGACAACAACGCAATGGCATCTTCATATCTCAAGAGAAGTATCTCAAAGATTGCCTGAAGAAGTTCGGTATGCAAGACTGCAAAGGCTTCACAACACCAATGCCAGCCAAACATCATCTAGGTCCTGACGACAATGGTAAAGAGTTCGATCAAAAGGTATACCGCTCCATGATTGGGTCTTTGCTTTATTTATGTGCATCTAGGCCAGATATTATGCTTAGTGTTTGCATGTGTGCTCGATTTCAAGCGGCACCAAAGGAGTCGCATCACTTAGCTGTGAAGCGAATTCTTCGATATTTGGCTCACACCCCAACTCTAGGATTATGGTATCCAAAGGGCTCAGAGTTTGATTTGGTTGGATTTTCGGATGCTGATTATGCTGGTGACAAGGTTGATCGCAAGTCTACATCAGGCACATGTCACTTTCTGGGACGATCACTTGTATGTTGGTCTTCAAAGAAGCAGAACTGTGTATCTCTCTCCACTGCTGAATCTGAATACATTGCTGCTGGATCTTGCTGCGCTCAGCTTCTGTGGATGAAGCAAACACTCAAGGACTATGGCATTCATCTGAAGCAAGTGCCACTTACTGCGACAACGAAAGCGCCATCAAGATTGCCAACAACCCAGTTCAGCACTCGAAGACAAAGCACATTGAAATTCGTCATCACTTTCTCAGAGATCATGTTGTGAAGGAAGACATTGATATCATACACGTCAACACTGAAGAGCAATTGGCAGATATCTTCACCAAGCCCTTGGATGAGAAGAGGTTTTGCAAGTTACGGTGTGAGCTAAATATCTTGGAATCCTCAAATGTCCTGTGATCAGGCACACATCCTAACACTTATGCATATTGATGACTTAGATGTGCAACACACAAAGTAAAGTATATCTTCAATCAATGAAGACATACATTCTAAGTGTGAATACATTAATGTGGAATTTGACTTCGGAGCGCCACGATAATTGTGCGCCGTGTCTGGGTCTAATACTTCCTATACGGTGGGTAACGCCACCACCAAACGTTCCATTTTGAAGTGTTTCACTCATGGCGTTACCTTGCAATATCTTCACATTTGGTTTGGCTTCGAACTCAACATGTCTTCATGATTATCTTCACTACGTTGATTATATAGATATATACATACTAGTGTTCTGTCCTCTACAGCATTCACTTATAGCTATGTCTTCTTGGTTGAATCTTTTGAACTAAGTGAATGTGATCGGACCCTAATCTCTCTATGCTTTCTATCTCAAATTCTATCTCTCCAAGTCATATGCATTCTATTGAAACTGTCGAATGTCTTCACTGCGTCCTTGTCAGCAGAAGATATAGAGACAACCATAAAGTCCGTTTTCAATGCTCATTCCTCCACATAAAATCCGGAGAAGCAGGAACGACCGCCCGACAATTCAGGCGTGCGTGGGACGTGGAACAAACCCAAACTTCCGCTAACTGGCCACGCGTTCCTCAAATGCGAACCGCCAGGGGCACCTGTGTAATAGCACAGTGCCGCCCCTGAGCCTATAAATTCACACTTACCGCGGTCATTATCTCCTTCTTCCACCCTCGCACGAACCCTAGCGCCACCGCTAGCACTCGACGACGCCGGAGACGAAGCGCTTCGCTGCCGCAACCTCTCCAACGCCGTCCTCACGCCGACCGCGGACATCGTCCTCTCCGCCGTCGCCGTAGGTGTTTTCCGTCGCCAAGTTAGGGCACGGAGGACTGAACTGCTCGGCATCAACTCCCTTCCGTCTAGCAGTTCCAAGTGTGGTAAATAAAACTTCTTTTTACAGCCCCTTTGATCTCATGGTTCTGTCACTTTCTACCATAAGAAGTTTCTCTTCACACTAGTTAGATCTCTCACTGCATCTCATAACATGCCTAGTATATTCACTTGTGCTTCATAAAGTAGTTAGATTCCTCACTTGTACTGATCTGTGGGTTCGTACAAATCTGGAACCAACTTCTTATCTATGAGTGAATGTCTTCGCACGATGAGGTCAATGTCTTCTAAACTGATTAATCTTCAAAACCTTCTGAGAATGCATATGACCTCTTCCCCTTCCCTCGCACCTTAATGCTGTCACAGGTACATGTCCGTGGGAGAATCCTTCGGTTCTCATAGTCTGCATTCATTTGCAGAATTCCTACAGCATCACATAAACTCTCCTGAAGCCAGTTCCTGTTGGTCCAGAAAAGAAAGCCTTGAAGCCTTTGAAGTTTGAAGCCTTTCAAGTTAAAGTTTATGGCTTCAGAAGCAGCAGCAAGGAAGGGGGGCAGACAGAGACGTGAAGGGACTTCCAAAGATCTGCCTGAAGACTTGGCAGAAATGTATAAAACAGATCCAGAAGAGAGCTATGGGCAGCGCAAGACACGAATCCAATGGATTCCACGCTATTGGGCAGAACAGTGGTTCAAATACCGCTTCATCACTCAGGAGTATGCTGAAAAGAGTGCCATCAAGAAGCCATGGGGGGACATCTTATACAAGAATCTCGTACCCAGGACCAGAGATGAAGCCGTTGCTCAAGGCTTCTACCCATGCATGGTCCGAGGACCACAGCCTGATGATGCGCATCCGTCGTCACTCCTCTGGTGCCGTGATGACAATCTCTTCAAGCGCAACTTTCAATTTGCCCAACAGTCAGCGAAGCTAAATAAGAAGAAAATTGGGTTAAAATTCAACCCTGGACCCTCCGCACCAAGGGCAGATGGCACACGCGATGCGGAACCCAATGTCATCAGTCCGTTTGCCAATCTTGAGGGCCTGATCACCCACATCTTAGTCCAAGGGACTGCCGTGAATGACCCTCCAGCTGACTCTGATTCTGATGAATCTCCTGCTGTGCCGAAGCCAAAGCAGACGAAGAGACCAAAAGCTTCAAAGCCGGCCCCTGCCTCAAAAATCTCAAGGGCGAAGCCATTGAAAACTGCACCTCCTGAAGTCAGTGTGCAGTCTGAAGACGTATCCCGCGTCTCCAAGCCCCTGAAGGAAAAGGAGCCCCAGCAACAAACAAGCAAAGAGCTCACTGCTGCTGCCATTCTGCGCAGTGAAGCCATTGATCTATCAAGCGATGAAGATCTGGGAGATGACGCTCTAGAGCAACTTATCAAAAGCAAAGAAGAAGCTGAAATCTTCAACAATCTGCCTCTCTTTGATGTCGCCATCATCCACAGCTTCATCGATGAATGGTTTGACTCACCAGACATAAGCTTCAATGATCTGCAGCTGCCTGTTGGCCTCAGCGTCGCCTTTCAAGGCGGAATTGCTTCAGAACTGGCCATTGCTCAGCGTATTGTTAAGATGAAGCAGAAAATTGATCACGAAAAGGCTCAGTTCAAGAAGCACATGGCCAGCCTCAGTGTGCAGGGAGTGAGGAGCTTCAAAATCATGCTGCATGAGCTTAAAGAAAACTTTCTGAAAAAGCATGCTGAAGCTCAGGGCTCGTGTGAAAGGATGAAGTCTTTGGCAGAAAAATGTGTTCAAGCCTACAACGAGGCTGAAAAGCGCAAGGCACTTGGGCGTCGTGGAATCGACCCAAGATGGCCGCAAAGAAGAAAAAGGAGCCTGCTGTGAATGAACCAGAGGCACCTCGGCAAGAAGCGGTTCAAATTGTCTTCCCCACTGCAGCAACTGGCTCGAAGCCAAAGAGGCGGTCAACAGCTTCAGAGCTAAAGAAGACAAGAACTGCAGAGGCTGAAGCCAGAAAAAGGAAGAGCTCTGAAGCCTCTCCTACTGCCCCCAGCAAAAAGAAACGCAAGATCAAGAAATCTCGGGCTGCTCCCACAGAGCCCTTGATAGTTGAACCTCTCTCTGTCCTTCACCCCAATACAGAAAGGAGACTGACAGTTCATGAGCCTGCTCCCACAGAGGCTCCTGAAGCTGAAGATATTCCAGTAGCCGACCCCATCGCTGCTGAAGACATTGGTCATCAAGACAATGTACAAGATGATGCAGCCCTTCCTCAGCTTGAAACAAGCGAACTCATCAGTATTGGTCGTCCTCTGACGCCAATGGCACAAGATGAATCATGGGCGGATCGCCCTCAGGAGGAAGAAGACTTTGAGGTCCAGCCCACTCCGACCCCACAAGCGTCGTCTGTGTTCCGTAGGCTTCGCAAAGGTCCACGGCCTCAAGTCCATACTGCAGAAATTCCGGCTGCATCAGCCGAAGACAATGAAGAAGCACCACCAGAACCCACTTCCCCGCTCCATCAAGATGCAGTTCTCCAGGAGAACGTGCCTGAGGTTGTCCCTCCAACTACACAAGCGGAGGAAGAAAATGTTGCGGCTGCCACCACAAACACTGAAGCCAATGTGGAGCCCGCCCCACCAAATGCTTCAGCGGACAGTGAAGCTACTGAGCCAGACACTTCTGTTCCTGAGTCTGCTGCAGGTCCTCAATTCGATTATCATATTGAGCACAGGCCTCATGTTCAGAAGCCAGTCCCAAGGCTGCCAAGGTTCCCAGGTCCTGCATCAGCACCTGGTTCCTTTGACATCAACAGCTTCAAGGCAGACAATACATTTTTCAATAGCTCCAAGAACCCCTATTCAAGGGAAAGGATTGTATCAGACAGGTTCTGGAGCTATTCTCAGCGCAGCTATTATTCATGCATCTTATACAACCAAGGCCGCATCTTTCCGCACAAGCGCCTTGAGGTTGAAGCCATTGTTGGTCTGCCATGTCTTGAGGAAGCTTTGGATTGCTTCAAGCAAGTGGGTCTGCTGCCGTTTGTGACTGATGAAGAGCACTGGAATGAAGAGCTTCTGCTTCAGTTCTATGCCACCCTCCATATCAAAGGATACAACAGAGATCCGAAGACTTGGATCCTGGAGTGGATGACCGGCAATGTCCATCATGAAGCCAATGCATTTGATATCATTGAGCTCACCGGCCTGCCCACTCCGGGCGAATTCTTCGAGGAAGGTTGTCAACTACATTCTGAAGCCATTGAGAGCATTTTCAGAGACCTGAACCAAATATGAGTCAGATGCTCTCAATGATGAAGCCATTGCCTCAGGATGCACCCTATCCAACTGAGTTCTTCATTGAAGACCTAGAGTACCTGCCCAGGACCATATATCACATCATCCGGCGGACTCTCTGGCCCATTAAGGGACACTCACCACATGCCAAGATTGAGGGTGCAATGAAGACTCTCATATTCTATATCCTGCATGGCAAATGCTTCAACGCACAGGATCTCTTCATACGCCAACTTGCAGCGTCAGGCTCAGAATTATTTGGTTTGAAATTCTATGCTCCTTGGGTGATGAGGCTAATCAAACTGCACTCTGCGATCTCGTATCAGCCCTCTGCCCGAAACCATCGGATCTTCTTGCCAGATGTGGATACCTCTACTGAAGCAATATACCCTGAGCCTGACAAGCAACCAATAAGTCTTCAGAATGCAGAACACCAGAGCTTCACACAAAATGTTGAAGGTGTTGAAGCCATATCCAGGGTATATCCGCTGGCTGGCACTACACGTGGACCAGCATCTACTGAAGCCACAGGCAGCACAAATGCTCCAAGACCCAAGAAGTGTGCTCGTGTCCTCACTGACCGAGAACTTCTTGTGGCCCTTCACCAAAAGCAAGATAGGCATCACGACTGGCTAAAACGTCAGATGAAGAGCCTCTTGGTGGATGTCAATCATCTTCGAAACCTTGCCACCAAGAATGCCTTCGTTACACACGAAACCTGCCGTCGTACATGGAAAGGGCTCTCAATGATGTGTACAGAAGCTGAACTTGAAGAGGATGGCTTCATAGAGCGTTTCAAGTTTGACACCACACCTCCTAGAAGGGCTGTGATGCGCAACACACCATCACTTGAAGACTCTGAGTTTTCTTCATCTGCTGCCACAATTACTGCAAGGATCATTGATGAAGACGACGATGCTACTTCACCACCACCTGCTTCAGCGCCTCCCAGCTCTGCACCGCCAAACAACTCCACCGACCCTGCTGCGCCTGGGAACGCGTAGAAAACTCTATATCTTCAAACCTTTTTGGTAATTACTGACAAAAGGGGGAGAAGCATATGATGTTTCATAGTCTTCAAGCGGGTCAATATGGGCGGGTGCCTTATGTTTCGTTATATTTTGCTTCGTGTTTACAACTCTTGCTTTTGCTTCATTTGGTTCTTTGAGTTGTAAACACTAAAACTCGATGGTCGTCTGCTACTTGTTTGCCACTCTGTTTGTGAAGATAAATTCCGCATGTGCGACAATAAATTCCGCACTTATCTCATTCTGCAGACGTCCATTTTCCATTATGCATGTCATTATCTTCATATACGTTCACATGCATAGTGGATTGTCATCATAAGCTGAAGTGGATCTCCACAAGTACAACTTGCCATGTGCATTTGCATTCCAAAAGCAAATTAACTTATATGCACATCTTCAGGGGGAACCCTTTCAACTTATGAAGACAATTCCCTATCCTTTACAAACTTCACACTTTATATTCCCCGTTGAAAACTTCAACTAGTTTCTCATCAATCACCAAAAAGGGGGAGATTGTAAGTGCATCTAGTGCCACCCCTAGTTGGTTTTGGAGTATTGACGACAAACCTAGTTGAGGGACTAATGTGTTTGTGAGAATTGCAGGAAAACACAGGTAGAAGTCCCTCATTGATTCGGTTTTACTACCAGAGATGACCCCTAAAAATGTATGAAGACATTAAAGACAAAGGTGGTTTATGAAGATATTCACATTGAAGACTATGACAAAAGAAGACACGTTATGAAGCCTATGGAACTCGAAGACTTAGATCTTTCGTAGTTCTGTTTTTTTGTGTTGTGTCATAGGAACCACCGTACTGTTAAGTGGGGTCCAGGAGAACCAGTCAGAATGACTGAAGTGATGCCTAAATCAAAAACCTATGTCTTCGAGCGAAGACAATGAGAGCGAATCTTGTCCAGAGCCGGACAAGTCAGCTTTGCTTGTAGCCCAAGTAAAGTTGCCATGAGAGGTCGAAATCTGACCGTTGAGACACGTGTCAGTTCCTTAGTGACCCAGGGTCATTTCGGACAAATCAGGTTGGGTTGCCAAGTGGCTATAAATAGCCCACCCCCACAACCATAAACGGTTGGCTGCTCAGATTTCAGTGCACGGCTTTTGTCGTTTGAGAGCAACCCACCTCGAAGCCTTTGAGAGAAAAATCCCTAGTGAGGAGAAAAGCCCTAACCACCCAAAGCCAGAGTAAATTGGGCATCACTTAAGTCTTCGTGTCTGTGTGATCTGAAGACTTATTACACTTGAGGACTGTGAATCCTCCAGACGGTTAGGCGTCGCGTTCAGAACATCCAAGAGACATTGTGGATTGCCAGTAAACGAAGTTTGTGAAGGTTTGGGAGTCTACCTTGAAGACTTACCAGAGTGATTGGGCGAGGACTAAGTGACCTTAGCTCAAGGAGAATACGGTGAGGACTTGGTGTCCTGGACTGTGTGTTCAGGACTGGGTGTCCGGGACTGTGTGTCCTAAGGTTTAAATACCTAGCCGCTCCAACCAGACATACAGTTGTCACAGCAACTGGAACTGGTCCAACATATCATTGTCTTCAACGAGTCACTGGTTTCATCTTCACTTCCTTTTCTTACTGTTACACATTGTGAAGCCTTTGCATGCTTGCTTTATCTCTTGTCTTAACAACGTGTATGTTTGAACTGTTTGGCTTCATAACCTCTTCCTACCTGATCCTTATTACACTGCAGTTGTTTGTCATTGTACTTTCACTCTATTGAATACATGACCATGGCTGGCCTAGTGTAATCTAACTTCCGCTGCATAGTAAAAAGGCATAATCTTCGCTGTTTGTCTTCATAACTCTCACGTTTTGAAGACTTTCATAAAAATCGCCTATTCAGCCCCCCTCTAGTCGATATAACGCACTTTCACATAGCAACGAGAGGGGAGAGTGCTGTCTACGTACCCACGCAGACCGACTGCGGAAGCGTTGACACAACATAGAGGAAGTAGTCGTACGTCTTCACGATCCAACCGATCAAGCACCGAAACTACGGCACCTCCGAGTTCGAGCACACGTTCAGCTCGATGACGATCCTCGGACTCCGATCCAGCAAAGTGTCGGGGAAGAGTTCCGTCAGCACGACGGCGTGGTGACGATCTTGATGTACTACAGCAGCAGGGCTTCGCCTAAACTCCGCTACAGTATTATCGAGGACTATGGTGGTTGGGGGCGCCGCACACGGCTAAGGAATAGATCACGTGGATCAACTTGTGTTTCTTCATCTCTCTTTGGTGCTAGCCCTGCCCCTCTATTTATATCTTGAGCCCTGGGGTCGAAACTTGGAGTTAAAGCCTTCACAAAGTCGGTTTCACCCGATAGGCAAGAGTCCTCCTCGGACTCTAGGGCCAGACGCCAGGGATCCCGACGTCTGGACCCAGACGCCAGGGACCCTGGCGTCTGGCCCCTATACTCCGCAAAACTTCCTTTTGCACTTTCCAAAAACCTTGTGGGCTTTACCCTTTGGCCCAAATAAAGTGTTCTTGTACCCAAACATTTCGGGAAACATCCGGAACCCCTTCCGGTGATTTCCGGAACCCTTCCGGTGACCAAACACTATTATCATATATATCAAACTTTATCTCCGGACCATTCCGGAGTTCCTCGTCATGTCCGTGATCTCATCTCGGACTCCGAACAACATTCGGTACATCAAAATGCATAAAACTCATAACAACTGTCATCGTAACTTTAAGCGTGCGGACCCTACGGGTTCGAGAACAATGTAGACATGACCGAGACACATCTCTGGTCAATAACCAATAGCGGGACCTGGATGCCCATATTGGCTCCTACATATTCTACGAAGATCTTTATCGGTCAGACCGCATAACAACATACGTTGTTCCCTTTGTCATCGGTATGTTACTTGCCCGAGATTCGATCGTCGGTATCCAATACCTAGTTCAATCTCGTTACTGGCAAGTCTCTTTACTCGTTCTGTAATACATCATCCCGCAACTAACTCATTAGTTACAATGCTTGCAAGGCTTATGTGATGTGCATTACCGAGAGGGCCCAGAGATACCTCTCCGACAATCGGAGTGACAAAACCTAATCTCGAAATACGCCAACCCAACATGTACCTTTGGAGACACCTGTAGTACTCCTTTATAATCACCCAGTTACGTTGTGACGTTTGGTAGTACCCAAAGTGTTCCTCCGGCAAACGGGAGTTGCATAATCTCATAGTTATAGGAACATGTATAAGTCATGAAGAAAGCAATAGCAGCATACTAAACGATTGGGTGCTAAGCTAATGGAATGGGTCATGTCAATCAGATCATTCTCTTAATGATGTGATCCCGTTAATCAAATAACAACTCATTGTTCATGGTTAGGAAACATAACCATCTTTGATTAACGAGCTAGTCAAGTAGAGGCATACTAGTGACACTTTGTTTGTCTATGTATTCACACATGTATTATGTTTCCGGTTAATACAATTCTAGCATGAATAATAAACATTTATCATGATTATAAGGAAATAAATAATAACTTTATTATTGCCTCTAGGGCATATTTCCTTCAGTCTCCCACTTACACTAGAGTCAATAATCTAGATTACACCGTAATGATTCTAACACCCATGGAGCCTTGGTGCTGATCATGTTTTGCTCGTGGTAGATGCTTAGTCAACGGGTCTGCAACATTCAGATCCGTATGTATCTTGCAAATCTCTATGTCTCCCACCTGGACTAGATCCCGGATGGAATTGAAGCATCTCTTGATGTGTTTGGTTCTCTTGTGAAATCTGGATTCCTTTGCCAAGGCAATTGCACCAGTATTGTCACAAAAGATTTTCATTGGACCCTATGCACTAGGTATGACACCTAGATCGGATATGAACTCCTTCATCCAGACTCCTTCGTTCGCTGCTTCCGAAGCAGCTATGTACTCCGCTTCACATGTAGATCCCGCTACGACGCTTTGTTTAGAACTGCACCAACTGACAGCTCCACCGTTTAATGTAAACACGTATCCGGTTTGCGATTTAGAATCGTCCAGATCAGTGTCAAAGCTTGCATCAACATAACCTTTTACGGTGAGCTCTTTGTCACCTCCATATACGAGAAACATATCCTTAGTCCTTTTCAGGTATTTCAGGATGTTCTTGACCGCTGTCCAGTGATCCACTCCTGGTTTACTTTGGTACCTCCCTGCTAAACTTATAGCAAGGCACACATCAGGTCTGGTACACAGCATTGCATACATGATAGATCCTATGGCTGATGCATAGGGAACATCTTTCATATTCTCTATCTTCTGAAGTGGTCGGGCATTGAGTCTTACTCAACTTCACACCTTGTAACACAGGCAAGAATCCTTTCTTTGCTTGATCCATTTTGAACTTCTTCAAAATATTGTCAAGGTATGTGCTTTGTGAAAGTCCAATTAAGCGTCTTGATCTATCTCTATAGATCTTTATGCCTAATATGTAAGCAGCTTCACCGAGGTCTTTCATTGAAAAACTTTTATTCAAGTATCCCTTTATGCTATCCAGAAATTCTATATCATTTCCAATCAGTAATATGTCATCCACATATAATATCAGAAATGCTACAGAGCTCCCACTCACTTTCTTGTAAATACAGGTCTCTCTGAAAGTCTGTATAAAACCAAATGCTTTGATCACACTATCAAAACGTTTATTCCAACTCTGAGAGGCTTGCACCAGTCCATAAATGGATCGGTGGAGCTTGAACACTTTGTTAGCTCCCTTTGGATCGACAAAACCTTCCGGTTGCATCATATACAACTCTTCTTCCGGAAATCCATTCAGGAATGCAGTTTTGACATCCATCTGCCAAATTTCATAATCATAAAATGCGGCAATTGCTAACATGATTCGGACAGACTTAAGCATCGCTACGGGTGAGAAGGTCTCATCGTAGTCAACCCCTTGAACTTGTCGAAAACCTTTTGCGACAAGTCGAGCTTTGTAGACAGTAACATTACCGTCAGCGTCAGTCTTCTTCTTGAAGATCCATTTATTCTCAATTGCTTGCCGATCATCGGGCAAGTCAACCAAAGTCCATACATTGTTCTCATACATGGATCCCATCTCAGATTTCATGGCTTCAAGCCATTTTGCGGAATCTGGGCTCACCATCGCTTCTTCATAGTTCGTAGGTTCATCATGATCTAGTAGCATGAATTCCAGAACAGGATTACCGTACCACTCTGGCGTGGATCTTACTCTGGTTGATCTACGAGGTTCAGTAGTATCTTGATCTGAAGTTTCATGATCATTATCATTAGCTTCCTCACTAACTGGTGTAGGTGTCACTGGAACGGTTTTCTGTGATGTACTACTTTCCAGTAAGGGAGCAGGTATAGTTACCTCGTCAAGTTCTACTTTCCTCCCACTCACTTCTTTCGAGAGAAACTCCTTCTCTAGAAAGTTTCCGAATTTAGCAACAAAAGTCTTGCCTTCGGATCTGTGATAGAAGGTGTATCCAATAGTTTCCTTTGGATATCCTATGAAGACACATTTCTCCGATTTGGGTTCGAGCTTATCAGGTTGAAGCTTTTTCACATAAGCATCGCAGCCCCAAACTTTCAGAAACGACAACTTTGGTTTCTTGCCAAACCATAGTTCATAAGGCGTCGTCTCAACGGATTTTGATGGTTCCCTATTTAACGTGAATGCCGCCGTCTCTAGAGCGTAACCCCAAAACGATAGTGGTAAATCAGTAAGAGACATCATAGATCGTACCATATCTAGTAAAGTACGATTACGATGTTCGGACACACCATTACGCTGTGGTGTTCCGGGTGGCGTGAGTTGCGAAACTATTCCACAATTTTTCAAATGTACACCAAACTCGTAACTCAAATATTCTCCTCCATGATCAGATCGTAGAAACTTTATTTTCTTGTTACGATGATTTACAACTTCACTCTGAAATTCCTTGAACTTTTCAAATGTTTCAGACTTATGTTTCATTAAGTAGATATACCCATATCTGCTTAAATCATCTATGAAGGTGAGAAAATAACAATATCCGCCATGAGCCTCAATATTCATCGGACCACATACATCTGTATGTATGATTTCCAACAAATCTGTTGCTCTCTCCATAGTACCGGAGAACGGTGTTTTGGTCATCTTGCCCATTAGGCACGGTTCGCAAGTACCAAGTGATTCATAATCAAGTGGTTCCAAAAGTCCATCAGAATGGAGTTTCTTCATGCGCTTTACACCGATATGACCTAAACGGCAGTGCCACAAATAAGTTGCACTCTCATTATCAACTCTGCATATTTTGGCTTCAACATTATGAATATGTGTGTTACTACTATCGAGATTCAACAAGAATAGACCACTCTTCAAGGGTGCATGACCATAAAAGATATTACTCATATAAATAGAACAACCATTATTCTCTGATTTAAATGAATAACCGTATCGCATCAAACAAGATCCAGATATAATGTTCATGCTTAATGCTGGCACCAAATAACAATTATTTAGGTCTAATACTAATCCCGAAGGTAGATGTAGAGGTAGCGTGCCGACTGCGATCACATCGACTTTGGAACCGTTTCCCACATGCATCGTCACCTTGTCCTTAACCAATCTTCGCTTGATTCGTAGTCCCTGTTTCGAGTTGCAAATATTAGCAACAGAACCAGTATCAAATACCCAGGTGCTACTGCGAGCATTAGTAAGGTACACATCAATAACATGTATATCACATATACCTTTGTTCACCTTGCCATCCTTCTTATCCGCCAAATACTTGGGGCAGTTCCGCTTCCAGTGACCAGTCTGCTTGCAATAGAATCACTCAGTTTCAGGCTTAGGTCCAGGTTTGGGTTTCTTCTCTTGAGTAGCAACTTGCTTGCCGTTCTTTTTGAAGTTCCCCTTCTTCTTCCCTTTGCCCTTTTTCTTGAAACTAGTGGTCTTGTTGACCATCAACACTTGATGCTCCTTCTTGATTTCTACCTCCCCAGCTTTCAGCATCGCGAAGATCTCGGGAATAGTCTTGTTCATCCCTTGCATATTATAGTTCATCACGAAGCTCTTGTAGGTTGGTGGCAGTGATTGAAGAATTCTGTCAATGACGCAATCATCTGGAAGATTAACTCCCAATTGAATCAAGTGATTATTATACCCAGACATTTTGAGTATATGCTCACTGACAGAACTGTTCTCCTCCATCTTGCAGCTATAGAACTTATTGGAGACTTCATATCTCTCAATCCGGGCATTTGCTTGAAATATTAACTTCAACTCCTGGAACATCTCATATGCTCCATGAAGTTCAAAACATCGTTGAAGTCCCGATTCTAAGCCGTAAAGCATGGCACACTGAACTATCGAGTAGTCATCAGCTTTGCTCTGCCAGACGTTCATAACATCCGGTGTTGCTCCTGCAGCAGGCCTGGCACCCAGCGGTGCTTCCAGGACGTAATTCTTCTATGCAGCAATGAGGATAATCCTCAAGTTACGGACCCAGTCGTGTAATTGCTACCATCATCTTTCAACTTTGCTTTCTCAAGGAATGCATTAAAATTCAACATAACAACAGCACGAGCCATCTATCTACAATCAAACATAAACAAGCAAGATACTAATCAGGTACTAGGTTTCATGATAAATTTAAGTTCAGTTAATCAAATTAATTAAAGAACTCCCACTTAGATAGACATCCCTCTAATCCTCTAAGTGATTACGTGATCCAAATCAACTAAACCATAACCGATCATCACGTGAGATGGAGTAGTTTTCAATGGTGAACATCGTTATGTTGATCATATCTACCATATGATTCACGCTCGACCTTTCGGTCTCCGTGTTCCGAGGCCATATCTGTATATGCTTGGCTCGTCAAGTATAACCTGAGTATTCCGCGTGCGCAACTGTTTTGCACCCGTTGTATTTGAACGTAGAACCTATCACACCCGATCATCACGTGGTGTCTCAGCACGAAGAACTTTCGCAACGGTGCATACTCAGGGAGAACACTTCTTGATAATTTAGTGAGAGATCATCTTATAATGCTACCGTCAATCAAAGCAAGATAAGATGCATAAAAGGATAAACATCACATGCAATCAATATAAGTGATATGATATGGCCATCATCATAATGGGCTTGTGATCTCCATCTCCGAAGCACCATCGTGATCACCATCGTCACTGGCGTGACACCTTGATCTCCATCGTAGCATCGTTGTCGTCTCGCCAAGCTTGTGCTTCTACAACTATCGCTACCGCTTAGTGATAAAAGTAAAGCATTACATCGCGATTGCATTGCATACAATAAAACGGCAACCATAAGGCTCCTGCCAGTTGCCGATAACTCGGTTACAAAACATGATCATCTCATACAATAAAATTCAGCATCATGTCTTGACCATATCACATCACAACATGCCTTGCAAAAACAAGTTAGACGTCCTCTACTTTGTTGTTGCAAGTTTTACGTGGCTGCTACGGGCTTAAGCAAGAACCAATCTCACCTACGCATCAAAACCACAACGATAGTTTGTCAAATAGACTCTGTTTTAACCTTCGCAAGGACCGGGCGTAGCCATACTTGGTTCAACTAAAGTTGGAGAGGCAGTCGCCCGCAAGCCACCTATGTGCAAAGCACGTCGGGGGAACCGGTCTCGCGTAAGCGTACGCGTAATGTTGGTCCGGGTCGTCTCGTCCAACAATGCCGCCGAACCAAAGTATGACATGTTGGTAGGCAGTATGACTTATATCGCCCACAACTCACTTGTGTTCTACTCGTGCATATAACATCAACATAAATAACCTAGGCTCGGATGCCACTCTTGGGTTTCGTAGTAATTTCAAAAAAATTCCTACGCACACGCAAGATCATGTGATGCATAGCAACGAGAGGGGAGAGTGCTGTCTACGTACCCACGCAGACCGACTGCGGAAGCATTGACACAACGTAGAGGAAGTAGTCGTACGTCTTCACGATCCAACCGATCAAGCACCGAAACTACGGCACCTCCGAGTTCGAGCACACGTTCAGCTCGATGACGATCCCCGGACTCCGATCCAGCAAAGTGTCGGGGAAGAGTTCCGTCAGCACGATGGCGTGGTGACGATCTTGATGTACTACAGCAGCAGGGCTTCGCCTAAACTCCGCTACAGTATTATCGAGGACTATGGTGGCTGGGGGCGCCGCACACGGCTAAGGAATAGATCACGTGGATCAACTTGTGTTTCTTCATCTCTCTTTGGTGCTAGCCCTGCCCCTCTATTTATATCTTGAGCCATGGGGTCGAAACTTGGAGTTAAAGCCTTCACAAAGTCGGTTTCACCCGGTAGGCAAGAGTCCTCCTCGGACTCTAGGGCCACATGCCAGGGATCCCGGCGTCTGGACCCAGACGCCAGGGACCCTGGCGTCTGGCCCCTGGACTCTGCAAAACTTCCTTTTGCGCTTTCCAAAAACCTTGTGGGCTTTCCCCTTTGGCCTAAATAAAGTGTTCTCGTACCCAAACATTTCGGGAAACATCCGGAACCCCTTCCGGTGATTTCCGGAACCCTTCCGGTGACCAAACACTATTATCATATGTATCAAACTTTATCTCCAGACCATTCCGGAGTTCCTCGTCATGTCCGTGATCTCATCTCGGACTCCGAACAACATTCGGTACATCAAAATGCATAAAACTCATAACAACTGTCATCGTAACTTTAAGCGTGCGGACCCTACGGGTTCGAGAACAATGTAGACATGACCGAGACACGTCTCCGGTCAATAACCAATAGCGGGACCTGGATGCCCATATTGGCTCCTACATATTCTACGAAGATCTTTATCGGTCAGACCGCATAACAACATACGTTGTTCCCTTTGTCATCGGTATGTTACTTGCCCGAGATTCGATCATCGGTATCCAATACCTAGTTCAATCTCGTTACCGGCAAGTCTCTTTACTCGTTCTGTAATACATCATCCCACAACTAACTCATTAGTTGCAATGCTTGCAAGGCTTATGTGATGTGCATTACCGAGAGGGCCCAGAGATACCTCTCCGACAATCGGAGTGACAAAACCTAATCTCGAAATACGCCAACCCAACATGTACCTTTGGAGACACCTATAGTACTCCTTTATAATCACCCAGTTACGTTGTGACGTTTGGTAGTACCCAAAGTGTTCCTCCGGTAAACGGGAGTTGCATAATCTCATAGTTATAGAAACATGTATAAGTCATGAAGAAAGCAATAGCAACATACTAAACGATCGGGTGCTAAGCTAATGGAATGGGTCATGTCAATCAAATCATTCTCTTAATGATGTGATCCCGTTAATCAAATAACAACTCATTGTTCATGGTTAGGAAACATAACCATCTTTGATTAACAAGCTAGTCAAGTAGAGGCATACTAGTGACACTTTGTTTGTCTATTATTCAGACATGTATTATGTTTCCGGTTAATACAATTCTAGCATGAACAATAAACATTTATCATGATTATAAGGAAATAAATAATAACTTTATTATTGCCTCTAGGGCATATTTCCTTCAGTGCTCGCCTGGCTAAACTGGGGCATAATCGCAATCGTTCTCCTGGTGCCGCCTTAGTCGATAGAGCGGAATGTAAGGCAGCAAAACACAGGAGCCGGGCAAACCCAACATTTGACCAAAGACATGACTCGGAGCTGATGCATATAAGGCCAAACTCGCGACGCCGAACACTACCTAAGGTATTCGGTCTTTGTGATTTTAAACGGGCTGAAGCGCCCTTTGTAATAAGCCTCTAGTGTCCAGGTACGTGCATTATTCTAATGAGGCCACATGCCAAGACGCAAGCCTCCTTCTCAGTTGCGCTGAGAATCCGAGGGGATGTGTATCAACAAGAGACAGTGAAAAAGGTTTACGCAGGGTCTTAATCTGAAAAGAATCCTTGGAACGGGTCTCTGCTGCACGTCTGCGCCTGTGTCTCCGTTGTGCCGTATCCTGGACGGGTGTAGCACGATGTTCATCTGGAAAATAGGGGAACTTAGTTGAAAAAGTAGTCGTGCAAAATGTATGTTATACTAAATAAACAAAGTATAATTCAGGGTGGGAAGAATTGAGTTTTATTGCTGCTTGTTTACATGCGCGGAGCCCCTTGTATAGGGGTGTATAACCATCAAACCTTTAATAATTATATAGTTACGCCGGACTCGTCCAGCCATGTCCCTGGTCTTAATGACCTATTAGGCGCTCTGGTTGGTGAGGCAGTTTAGTGTGTAGCTTTTGAAGCAGCCGCACAGTCTTCCGTGTGCAAGGAGCACTCAATGTTTCCCTTTACTGAAATGATGCCTTGTGGACCGGGCATCTTAAGCGTGAGAGACGCATAGTGGGGTATTGCTTTAGAGCGAGCGAAAGCATCGCGTCCCAGTAGTGCTTGATAGCCACTTTTAAACGGAGCGATGTAGAAGGTTAGCTTTTTGCTGCAGAAGTTATCGGGACAGCCGAATATGACTTCTAGTAGGAGGGAGCCCGAACAACGAGCCCCTCGGCCTGGTGTTACTCCTTTAAAGGAAATATTGCTATGGCTAATTTTTGTTGGGTCTACCACCATTTTGCGGACCATGTCCTGATATATCAGATTCACACTACTGCCGCTATCCATCAGGACTTGTGTGAAGTAGTATCCATTAATTATCGGGTCTAACACCAGGGCAGCCCATCCTGCTTGTCGGATACTTGCGGAGTAATCCCGATTGTCTAAGGTGATCGGTTTGGATGACCAGTGGCGGGACTCCATTGTGATAGGCTCTAGGGCACATATCTCTATGGGCGCCACCTTGCTTCTCCCTTGTGTCACGTGTAGCATGTTTACTGTTTTTACTTTTGATGGGAATTTCTTCTGTCCCCCCGTGATTTCCTTGTGGGGTTCGTCATCGTCTTCACTTGGTGTATCCAGCCTCTTGTGTTCGGCGTTGAGTTTGCCGTATTGTTTGAATACCCAACATTCTCTATGGGTGTGATTTGCAGGTTTATTAGGGGTGTTGTGGATTTGACATATCTTGTCCAGAATTTTGTTAAGACTGGACAGTTCGTCTCTGTTGTCTTTGAGAGACAGCTTTTGCTGACCCCGCCAAGAGCTTTTGAATCCGGCGTTAACTGCCGTGCTCTTCGGGTTGTTTTCCTTATTCCGGCGCTGGTCTTTGCTGCGTCGTGGCTTCCTGTTTCCATCCTTGACTTCGGATGTACTTGGGTCGCTGGTGCTGCATCATGCCAACCAGCTGTCCTCGCCTGCGCAAAAGCGAGTCATGAGGCTTGTTAATGCGGCCATTGTTCTTGGCATTTCTTGGCCGAGGTGTGTGGCGAGCCATTCGTCTCGAACACTATGTTTGAAAGCTGCTAAGGCTTCAGCATCCGGATAGTCGACTATTTGGTTCTTTTTAGTAAGAAATCTGTTCTAGAGCTTCCGGGCTAACTCTCCGGGTTGTTGAGTTATATGACTTAGATCGTCTGCATCCGATGGTCGGACATAGGTCCCTTGAAAATTTGCCCGAAAAGCGTCCTCGAGCTCTTCCCAACTTCCAATGGTGTTTTCGGGAAGGCCTTTAAGCCAATGCCGGGTTGGCCCTTTGAGCTTGAGGGGTAAGTATTTGATGGCATGGAGGTCATCTCCTCTAGCCATGTGGATATGGAGGATATAATACTCAATCCAGACCCCCGGGTCTGTCGTTCTGTCATATGCCTCTATGTTTACGGGTTTGAATCCCGCTGGAAATTCATTGTCCAACACCTCATCAGTGAAACATAGGGGGTGTGCGGCACCCCTGGATTTGGGTGTGCCGTTGTGTTCGGATATTTGTTGTGTTGCATTGCTTGCTAGAGCGTGCTTTCTTGGCCCGTAGATAGATCTGGTTGGGCCATCTTTTTGATGCAAGTCCTCGTGTGGATTGTGTGCTGTCTTGTGTGCGGCGTCGTTTGCCGCTCTATGTTGGCCATGAGGTCGTCTATCCGACAGGATGGCTGCTTTGTTTTTTGATTGCGGGGGCTCTAAGGCCTCCTCATCAAATTCGGGCAGTAGCTTTCGCTTCGGGTAGCTCTTTGTGTGGCGACTGCCGCCATATTTGTCTGCGGTGTTGAGTACTTTGCTCCATCTGATTCTGAGTGCATCTTCCGCAGTCTTGAGATTCCGCTTATGCTTTTTCAGGCTACGCGCAGTGGCGACGAGCCTTTTATTGAGGTTCTTCTGCTCCAGGAACTTGTCCGGTGTGAGGTCATCCAGACTGTTATCTTCGCCGGGGATGGGTTGTTCGGTTTGGTTATCCAAGTTGCCTTGTTCGGACGGTTGCTCGATGCCATGTTCGTCGTCCGCCGGCTCGCCCTGCTCTGTGGCTGGGTCTGTATGGCCACTGTTTCTATCGAGACAGGGTTTGGAGCGGCGCTTACGCTGCCGCTTTACCTGCTTTTCTAGGGAACGATCCTTCGCTACGTCCTTCCGTTCCTCGTCGTCGCTTCCTTTTGGTGTGTCCACCATGTATACATCGTGTGATGAGATGGCTGTCCAGTGCCCTGTAGGCGCTGGTTCCTATTCGTCTCCTGCATCGTCGTCCATACCGTCGATGTCTTCGGAGTCGAAGTCGAGCACGTCGGTCAAATCATCGACAGTGGCTATGAAGTGGGTGGTGGGTGGGTGTCGATTTTTTTCGTCAATCCCAATCCTGCCGGTCATAATCCGGCCAGGACTCTCCTGACAAAGAGAGAGACCTTAGTGAATTCAGTATGTCGCCGAAGGGCGAGTGCTGAAAGATATCCGCGGCGGTGAACTCCATGATCGGCGCCCAATCGGATTCGATTGGCAGGGGCGCGGATGGTTTAGAGTCCGGAGGAGAGTCCGGCAATATGGAGTCACGGGCCTCATGAAGGGTAAGGTTGGTGTTCGACTCGATCGCCGTTGAGGCTGTAGCCTCCACGGCGGGGTCTAACCACCCGCCCTCGGATGGCGCAGTTGGCTCTAAATTAAAGGTCGGAGTGGATGCAGGTGCGGTCTCCCGGACACTGTTCGGCGCCAGAGCTAAATCATGCCCATCGAGACAGTGCGGCGCACTCGGCAAGGGCTCGAATCCGTCGAAGATCAAGTCTCCGCGGATATCGGCCGTGTAGTTTAAGCTTCCAAACCTGACCTGATGGCCAGGGGCGTAGCTTTCAATCTGCTCCATATGGCCAAGCGAATTGGCCCGCAGTGCAAAGCCGCCGAATACAAAAATCTGTCCGGGGAGAAAAGTCTCACCCTGGACTGCATCGCTAACGATGATCGAAGGAGCCATCAAGCCTGATGATGACGACACAAAGGAACTCTCAATGAAAGCACCAATGTTGGTGTCAAAACCGGCGGATCTCAGGTAGAAGGTCCCGGACTGTGCGTCTTGGCGGATGGTAACAGGAGACAAGGGACACGATGTTTTTACCCAGGTTCGGACCCTCTCGATGGAGGTAAAACCCTACTCCTGCTTGATTAATATTGATGATATGGGTAGTACAAGAGTAGATCTACCATGAGATCAGAGAGGCTAAACCCTAGAAGCTAGCCTATGGCATGATTGTTGTTATTATTGTCCTGCGGACTAAACCCTCCGGTTTATATAGACACCGGAGGGGGCTAGGGTTACACAGAGTCGGTTACAAGGAAGGATATCTACATATCCGTATTGCCAAGCTTGCCTTCCACGCCAAGGAAAGTCCCATCCGGACACGGGACGAAGTCTTCAATCTTGTATCTTCATAGTCCAACAGTCTGGCCAAAGGTTATATTCCGGCTGTCCGGACAGCCCCTAATCCAGGACTCCCTCAGAGGGGTTGACCCCCAACAATCATAGCTCCACCTAAACACAACATTTGCATGTACTGTAGTACTAGACTTAATATTCATGTTTTAGTTTCATGTTCATTTTAAATATTGAACTGAGGACCATGGATGTATTACATTTTACTCCCTTCATTCCTAAATATTAGTCTTTTTAGAGGCTTCAAATGGACTGGCACATACGGATGTATGTAGACATATTTTAGAGTCTAGATTCACTCATTTTGCTCCGTATGTAGTCACTT
Organism: Triticum aestivum; assembly: GCF_018294505.1. Taxonomy (NCBI): domain Eukaryota; kingdom Viridiplantae; phylum Streptophyta; class Magnoliopsida; order Poales; family Poaceae; genus Triticum; species Triticum aestivum. The sequence goes on from NC_057800.1 coordinate 734,716,505, forward strand.
GTTGAACTCTCTAAAAGACTAATATTTAGGAATGGAAGCAGTATTTTTGAATTCGTGTCATACATGCATGGTTTGGAAAAATAGATGCACTATACTTATTGGATTGTTGTTGTGTTCGTGCATGTGTGTCTCCCTCTCTGTGTGTGTGTGTGTGGTCATATGCTTGATACATACAAAGTTTTCTCACCTCCATATTGTTCATATTTTAAATTTGAATTTGCATTGGAAAACTTATTAGGGATACCATGAAATGTGAAATCCACGTTGAGATCACTATATCACAAACTCACTCTAATTCAACAACTCGTCATAAATCAATTACCACGTTGAGATTAGTATTTGCAAGGAAAATACGGGTATTGTAATACACATAGATTCGTTCGGCAATTCAAAAGGTTCCTTTCGTATTTTCGAACGGTAGGACCCAACGGCGTACCAGCCAGACCTTGGCTCGTGTTGATCCTAAAAAAACTGGGCTCGTGGCCTTCGGTGGCGTGCGTGGTATGCACATTATGAAGGAAATATGCCCTAGAGGCAATAATAAAGTTATTATTTATTTCCTTATAATCATGATAAAGGTTTATTATTCATGCTAGAATTGTATTAACCGGAAACATAATACATGTGTGAATACATAGACAAACAAAGTGTCACTAGTATGCCTCTACTTGACTAGCTCGTTAATCAAAGATGGTTATGTTTCCTAACCATGAACAATGAGTTGTTATTTGATTAACGGGATCACATCATTAATAGAATGATCTGATTGACATGACCCATTCCATTAGCTTAGCACCCGATCGTTTAGTATGATGCTATTGCTTTCTTCATGACTTATACATGTTCCTATAACTATGAGATTATGCAACTCCCATTTACCGGAGGAACACCTTGGGTACTACCAAACATCACAATGTAACTGGGTGATTATAAAGGAGTACTACAGGTGTCTCCAAAGGTACATGTTGGGTTGGCGTATTTCGAGATTAGGTTTTGTCACTCCGATTGTCGGAGAGGTATCTCTGGGCCCTCTCGGTAATGCACATCACATTAGCCTTGCAAGCATTGCAACTAATGAGTTAGTTGCGGGATGATGTATTACACAACGAGTAAAGAGACTTGCCGGTAACGAGATTGAACTAGGTATTGGATACCGACGATCGAATCTCGGGCAAGTAACATACCGATGACAAAGGGAACAACGTATGTTGTTATGCGGTCTGACCGATAAAGATCTTCGTAGAATATGTAGGAGCCAATATGGGCATCCAGGTCCCGCTATTGGTTATTGACCGGAGACGTGTCTCGGTCATGTCTATATTGTTCTCGAACCCGTAGGGTCCGCACGCTTAAGGTTACGGTGACAGTTATATTATGAGTTTATGCATTTTGATGTACCGAAGGTTGTTCGGAGTCCCGGATGTGATCACGGACATGACGAGGAGTCTCAAAATGGTCGAGACATAAAGATTGATATATTGGAAGCCTATATTTGGACATCGGAAGTGTTCCGGGTGAAATCAGGATTTTACCGGAGTACCGGGAGGTTACCGGATCCCCCCGGGAGCCATATGGGCCTTAATGGGCTTTAGTGGAAAGGAGAAAGGGGCAGCCCAAAGGTGGCCACGCGCCTCCCCCCTCCCCTAGTCCTATTAGGACTAGGAGAGGTGGCCGGGCCCCCTCTCCCTCTTTCCCCCTCGGGGAATCCTAGTCCAACTAGGATTGGGGGGGGGGAGTCCTACTCCCAGGAGGAGTAGGACTCCTCTTGCGCCCACCTCCTGGCCGGCGGCCCCCTCCCCCTTGGCTCCTTTATATACTGAGGCAGAGGCACCCAGAAACACACAAGTTGATCCACGTGATCTATTCCTTAGCCGTGTGCGGCGCCCCCAGCCACCATAGTCCTCGATAATATTGTAGCGGAGTTTAGGCGAAGCCCTGCTGCTATAGTACATCAAGATCGTCACCATGCTGTCGTGCTGACGGAACTCTTCCCCGACACTTTGCTGGATCAGAGTCCGGGGATCGTCATCGAGCTGAACGTGTGCTCGAACTCGGAGGTGCCGTAGTTTCGGTGCTTGATCGGTTGGATCGTGAAGACGTACGACTACTTCCTCTATGTTGTGTCAACGCTTCCGCAGTCGGTCTGCGTGGGTACGTAGAAAGCACTCTCCCCTCTCGTTGCTATGCATCACATGATCTTGCGTGTGCGTAGGAAATTTTGTGAAATTACTACGAAACCCAAAAGTGGCATCCGAGCCTAGGTTATTTATGTTGATGTTATATGCACGAGTAGAACACAAGTGAGTTGTGGGCGATATAAGTCATACTGCCTACCAGCATGTCATACTTTGGTTCGGCGGCATTGTTGGACGAGACGACCCGGACCAACATTACGCGTACGCTTACACGAGACCGGTTGCCCCGACGTGCTTTGCACATAGGTGGCTTGCGGGCGACTGTCTCTCCAACTTTAGTTGAACCAAGTATGGCTACGCCCAGTCCTTGCGAAGATTAAAACGGAGTCTATTTGACAAACTATCATTGTGGTTTTGATGCGTAGGTGACATTGGTTCTTGCTTAAGCCCGTAGCAGCGTCGTAAAACTTGCAACAACAAAGTAGAGGACGTCTAACTTGTTTTTGCAGGGCATGTTGTGATGTGATATGGTCAAGACATGATGCTGAATTTTATTGTATGAGATGATCATGTTTTGTAACCGAGTTATCGGCAACTGGCAGGAGCCTTATGGTTGTCGTTTTATTGTATGCAATGCAATCGCGATGTAATGCTTTACTTTTATCACTAAGCGGTAGCGATAGTCGTAGAAGCACAAGCTTGGCGAGATGACAACGATGCTACGATGGAGATCAAGGTGTCACGCCGGTGACGATGGTGATCACAACGGTGCTTCGGAGATGGAGATCACAAGCACAAGATGATGATGGCCATATCATATAACTTATATTGATTGCATGTGATGTTTATCCCTTTATGCATCTTATCTTGCTTTGATTGACAGTAGCATTATAAGATGATCTCTCACTAAATTATCAAGAAGTGTTCTCCGTGAGTATGCACCGTTGCGAAAGTTCTTCGTGCTGAGACACCACGTGATGATCGGGTGTGATAGGTTCTACGTTCAAATACAACGGGTGCAAAACAGTTGCACACGTGGAATACTCAGGTTATACTTGACGAGCCAAGCATATACAGATATGGCCTCGGAACACGGAGACCGAAAGGTCGAGCGTGAATCATATAGTAGATATGATCGACATAACGATGTTCACCATTGAAAACTACTCCATCTCACGTGATGATCGGTTATGGTTTAGTTGATTTGGATCACGTAATCACTTAGAGGATTAGAGGGATGTCTATCTAAGTGGGAGTTCTTTAATTAATTTGATTAACTGAACTTAAATTTATCATGAAACTTAGTACCTGATTAGTATCTTGCTTGTTTATGTCTGATTGTAGATAGATGGCTCATGCTGTTGTTCCGTTGAATTTTAATGCGTTCCTTGAGAAAGCAAAGTTGAAAGATGATGGTAGCAATTACACGGACTGGGTCCGTAACTTGAGGATTATCCTCATTGCTGCACAGAAGAATTACGTCCTGGAAGCACCGCTGGGTGCCAGGCCTGCTGCAGGAGCAACGCCGGATGTTATGAACGTCTGGCAGAGCAAAGCTAATGACTACTCGATAGTTCAGTGTGCCATGCTTTACGGCTTAGAATCGGGACTTCAACGACGTTTTGAACGTCATGGAGCATATGAGATGTTCCAGGAGTTGAAGTTAATATTTCAAGCAAATGCCCGGATTGAGAGATATGAAGTCTCCAATAAGTTCTATAGCTGCAAGATGGAGGAGAACAGTTCTGTCAGTGAGCATATACTCAAAATGTCTGGGTATAATAATCACTTGATTCAATTGGGAGTTAATCTTCCACATGATTGCGTCATTGACAGAATTCTTCAATCACTACCACCAAGCTACAAGAGCTTCGTGATGAACTAAAATATGCAAGGGATGAACAAGACTATTCCCGAGCTCTTCGCGATGCTGAAAGCTGCGGAGGTAGAAATCAAGAAGGAGCATCAAATGTTGATGGTCAACAAGACCACTAGTTTCAAGAAAAAGGGCAAAGGGAAGAAGAAGGGGAACTTCAAAAAGAACGGCAAACAAGTTGCTACTCAAGAGAAGAAACCCAAACCTGGACCTAAGCCTGAAACTGAGTGCTTCTATTGCAAGCAGACTGGTCACTGGAAGCGGAACTGCCCCAAGTATTTGGCGGATAAGAAGGATGGCAAGGTGAACAAAGGTATATGTGATATACATGTTATTGATGTGTACCTTAATAATGCTCGCAGTAGCACCTGGGTATTTGATACCGGTTCTGTTGCTAATATTTGCAACTCGAAACAGGGACTACGGATCAAGCGAAGATTGGTTAAGGACGAGGTGATGATGCGCGTGGGAAACGGTTCCAAAGTCGATGTGATTGCAGTCGGCATGCTACCTCTACATCTACCTTCGGGATTAGTATTAGACCTAAATAATTGTTATTTGGTGCCAGCGTTAAGCATGAACATTATATTTGGATCTTGTTTGATGCGAGACGGTTATTCATTTAAATCAGAGAATAATGGTTGTTCTATTTATATGAGTAATATCTTTTATGGTCACGCACCCTTGAAGAGTGGTCTATTCTTGTTGAATCTCGATAGTAGTAACACACATATTCATAATGTTGAAGCCAAAAGATGCAGAGTTGATAATGAGAGTGCAACTTATTTGTGGCACTGCCATTTAGGTCATATCGGTGTAAAGCGCAGGAAGAAACTCCATTTTGATGGACTTTTGGAACCACTTGATTATGAATCACTTGGTACTTGCGAACCGTGCCTCATGGGCAAGATGACCAAAACACCGTTCTCCGGTACTATGGAGAGAGCAACAGATTTGTTGGAAATCATACATACAGATGTATGTGGTCCGATGAATATTGAGGCTCGTGGCGGATATCATTATTTTCTCACCTTCACAGATGATTTAAGCAGATATGGGTATATCCACTTAATGAAACATAAGTCTGAAACATTTGAAAAGTTCAAGGAATTTCAGAGTGAAGTTGAAAATCATCGTAACAAGAAAATAAAGTTTCTACGATCTGATCGTGGAGGAGAATATTTGAGTTACGAGTTTGGTGTACATTTGAAAAATTGTGGAATAGTTTCGCAACTCACGCCACCCGGAACACCACAGCGCAATGGTGTGTCCGAATGTCGTAATCGTACTTTACTAGATATGGTGCGATCTATGATGTCTCTTACTGATTTACCGCTATTTTTTTGGGGATACACTCTAGAGACGGCCGCATTCACGTTAAATAGGGCACCATCAAAATCCGTTGAGACGACGCCTTATGAACTGTGGTTTGGTAAGAAACCAAAGTTGTTGTTTCTGAAAGTTTGGGGCTGCGATGCTTATTTGAAAATACTTCAACCTGATAAGCTCGAACCCAAATTGGAGAAATGTGTCTTCATAGGATATCCAAAGGAAACTATTGGATACACCTTCTATCACAGATCCGAAGGCAAGACTTTTGTTGCTAAATTCGGAAACTTTCTAGAGAAGGAGTTTCTCTCGAAAGAAGTGAGTGGGAGGAAAGTAGAACTTGACGAGGTAACTGTACCTGTTCCCTTATTGGAAAGTAGTACATCACAGAAAACTGTTTCAGTGACACCTACACCAGTTAGTGAGGAAGCTAATGATAATGATCATGAAACTTCAGATCAAGATACTACTGAACCTCGTAGATCAACCAGAGTGAGATCCGCGCCAGAGTGGTACGGTAATCCTGTTCTGGAAGTCATGCTACTAGATCATGATGAACCTACGAACTATGAAGAAGCAATGGTAAGCCCAGATTCCGCAAAATGGCTTGAAGCCATGAAATCTGAGATGGGATCCATGTATGAGAACAAAGTATGGACTTTGGTTGACTTGCCCGATGATCGGCAAGCAATTGAGAATAAATGGATCTTCAAGAAGAAGACTGACGCTGACGGTAATATTACTGTCTACAAAGCTCGACTTGTCGCAAAAGGTTTTCGGCAAGTTCAAGGGGTTGACTACGATGAGACCTTCTCACCTGTAGCAATGCTTAAGTCTGTCCGAATCATGTTAGCAATTGCCGCATTTTATGATTATGAAATTTGGCAGATGGATGTCAAAACTGCATTCCTGAATGGATTTCTGGAAGAAGAGTTGTATATGATGCAACCAGAAGGTTTTGTCGATCCAAAGGGAGCTAACAAAGTGTGCAAGCTCCAGCGATCCATTTATGGACTGGTGCAAGCCTCTCGGAGTTGGAATAACGTTTTGATAGTGTGATCAAAGCATTTGGTTTTATACAGAGTTTCGGAGAAGCCTGTATTTACAAGAAAGTGAGTGGGAGCTCTGTAGCATTTCTGATATTATATGTGGATGACATATTACTGATTGGAAATGATATAGAATTTCTGGATAGCATAAAGGGATACTTGAATAAGAGTTTTTCAATGAAAGACCTCGGTGAAGCTGCTTACATATTAGGCATAAAGATCTATAGAGATAGATCAAAACGCTTAATTGGACTTTCACAAACACATACCTTGACAAAATTTTGAAGAAGTTCAAAATGGATCAAGCAAAGAAAGGATTCTTGCCTGTGTTACAAGGTGTGAAATTGAGTAAGACTCAATGCCCGACCACTGCAGAAGATAGAGAGAATATGAAAGATGTTCCCTATGCATCAGCGATAGGATCTATCATGTATGCAATGCTGTGTACCAGACCTGATGTGTGCCTTGCTATAAGTCTAGCAGGGAGGTACCAAAGTAATCCAGGAGTGGATCACTGGACAGCGGTCAAGAACATCCTGAAATACCTGAAAAGGACTAAGGATATGTTTCTCGTATATGGAGGTGACAAAGAGCTCGTCGTAAATGGTTATGTTGATGCAAGCTTTGACACTGATCCGGGCGATTCTAAATCGCAAACCGGATACGTGTTTACATTAAACGGTGGAGCTGTCAGTTGGTGCAGTTCTAAACAAAGCGTCGTAGCGGGATCTACATGTGAAGCGGAGTACATAGCTGCTTCGGAAGCAGCGAACGAAGGAGTCTTGACGAAGGAGTTCATATCCGATCTGGGTGTCATACCTAGTGCATCGGGTCCAATGAAAATCTTTTGTGACAATACTGGTGCAATTGCCTTGGCAAAGGAATCCAGATTTCACAAGAGAACCAAGCACATCAAGAGACGCTTCAATTCCATCCGGGATCTAGTCTAGGTGGGAGACATAGAGATTTGCAAGATACATACGGATCTGAATGTTTCAGACCCGTTGACTAAGCCTCTACCACGAGCAAAACATGATCAGCACCAAGGCTCCATGGGTGTTAGAATCATTACGGTGTAATCTAGATTATTGACTCTAGTGCAAGTGGGAGACTGAAGGAAATATGCCCTAGAGGCAATAATAAAGTTATTATTTATTTCCTTATAATCATGATAAAGGTTTATTATTCATGCTAGAATTGTATTAACCGGAAACATAATACATGTGTGAACACATAGACAAACAAAGTGTCACTAGTATGCCTCTACTTGACTAGCTCATTAATCAAAGATGGTTATGTTACCTAACCATGAACAATGAGTTGTTATTTGATTAACGGGATCACATCATTAAGAGAATGACATGACCCATTCCATTAGCTTAGCACCCGATCGTTTAGTATGATGCTATTGCTTTCTTCATGACTTATACATGTTCCTATAACTATGAGATTATGCAACTCCCGTTTACCGGAGGAACACTTTGGGTACTACCAAACGTCACAACGTAACTGGGTGATTATAAAGGAGTACTACAGGTGTCTCCAAAGGTACATGTTGGGTTGGCGTATTTCAAGATTAGGTTTTGTCACTCCGATTGTCGGAGAGGTATCTCTGGGCCCTCTCGGTAATGCACATCACATAAGCCTTGCAAGCATTGCAACTAATGAGTTAGTTGTGGGATGATGTATTACAGAATGAGTAAACAGACTTGCCGGTAATGAGATTGAACTAGGTATTGGATACCGACGATCGAATCTCGGGCAAGTAACATACCGATGACAAAGGGAACAATATATGTTGTTATGCGGCCTGACCGATAAAGATCTTCATAGAATATGTAGGAGCCAATATGGGCATCCAGGTCCCGCTATTGGTTGTTGACCGGAGACGTGTCTCGGTCATGTCTACATTGTTCTCGAACCCGTAGGGTCCGCACACTTAAGGTTACGATGACAGTTATATTATGAGTTTATGCATTTTGATGTACCGAAGGTTGTTCGGAGTCCCGGATGTGATCACGGACATGACGAGGAGTCTCGAAATGGTCGAGACATAAAGATTGATATATTGGAAGCCTATATTTGGACATCGGAAGTGTTCCGGGTGAAATCGGGATTTTACCGGAGTACCGGGAGGTTACCGGAACCCCCCGGGAGCCATATGGGCCTTAATGGGCTTTAGTGGAAAGGAGAAAGGGGCAGCCCAAAGGTGGCCACGCGCCTCCCCCCTCCCCTAGTCCTATTAGGACTAGGAGAGGTGGCCGGCCCCCCTCTCCCTCTTTTCCCCTCGGGGAATCCTAGTCCAACTAGGATTGGGGGGGGGGGGGTGGGGGGAGTCCTACTCCCGGGAGGAGTAGGACTCCTCCTGCGCCCACCTCCTGGCCGGCAGCCCCCTCCCCCTTGGCTCCTTTATATACTGAGGCAGAGGCACCCAGAAACACACAAGTTGATCCACGTGATCTATTCCTTAGCCGTGTGCGGCGCCCCCAGCCACCATAGTCCTCGATAATACTGTAGCGGAGTTTAGGCGAAGCCCTGCTGCTGTAGTACATCAAGATCGTCACCACGCCGTCGTGCTGACGGAACTCTTCCCCGACACTTTGCTGGATCGGAGTCCGGGGATCATCATCGAGCTGAACGTGTGCTCGAACTCGGAGGTGCTGTAGTTTCGGTGCTTGATTGGTTGGATCGTGAAGACGTACGACTACTTCCTCTACGTTGTGTCAACGCTTCCGCAGTCGGTCTGTGTGGGTACGTAGACAGCACTCTCCCCTCTTGTTGCTATGCATCACATGATCTTGCGTGTGCGTAGGAAATTTTTTGAAATTACTACGAAACCCAACACATTAGGCAACCCCAACCAGTCGAGCCTCAGCGTTTCAAGTCAAAATATCTGGGGGCCAGAATTCCAGCCCTAGGAAATTCCCCTCATGTCCCCGGTCCATAATGACTACCGATGAACAACGAAGGGATTATTTAGTAACTAGACAACGTTACCTACCGTGCCGAGCACGGTTCAATTCCCTCGATCGCCGCTCGTCAAGGTCACCCGTCAACTGCATTGTCTAGTACTATTACTACTACACCAGGATGAGCACAGAATTGAGCATGTTTGTTCGTGCCTAGTACTTGAGTTAATATATCAGGCAATGCACTGGTATGGAGGGATTATCATTTTACTCTGCATATATAACTTGTCTAAAGTCTAACTAAGCAAAATGTTTGACCAAATCCTTTCTTAAGAAATACAACAGGACAGATGTACGGCTTGAAAATTTATTGCATGATGCAGGTTATGATATTGTTTTGAATCCTGGATCTTAAATTCCAGAAAATCCAAAAGCGAGCATAAATTCTTGAAACTAAGCATGTTCCCGTGATATGGCACAAATATTACTTCGTAAGTTTTTTCTTCAATTTGAGACAAGCTGCTTATGACAAGTTGCACAAATGAAGAGCCAAGGTATTTTGGAACAAAGACCTGTCACGTTAAGGCGAACACTTTCACTATTGAAACCGTGGGTGTTTATGTGCCGCCACGAGTCTCCGCTACTCATCAGCAGGTGCCGTCCGAGCAAGCGTGTGAGTCAACGGGAGGCATGCGAGCAGACCGCTGCGCCGGCTGTCAGGGAGGCGTGCGAGCAGACCGCTGTGCAGGCTCACCGGGAGGCGAGCCCTTTGACCAGGCCCCGCCGCCCATCGTCGTCCCAACTGCTCCCACTTTTAATGTCGCCGGCATCGCAGTTTAAAATCAACCCCGCACTACCCGGTATCGCTACAATCCTCTCTCTTCCTCTCCGATTCTCCTGTCGTCTACCTCCAACTATCCTGACCTAAACGTACGCCATGCCGCATCACGATGGTCAGCCCTTAGTGTTCCAGTTTCCTGAGGAAGACACCCTGCCGGAGTCTCAAGAACATAAGGCGCTTTGGGACGAGCTTGAACTGGCCTTGCGGGAAGACGCCGCGCCTGTCCCCGCTCCCGTTCTGGCTCCCGTCGCCCCGACTGCGCCAGCACCCATCCCCATGGAATTGATGGGCTGGGAGCCGGACATTGTCACCGAGCTTGATCCCACGGGGTTCCACGAGGTCCCCGCCGACTTTCACGCGCCCGTGCACCTGCTAGCGCATGCGCCTGCATGTGGACTGACGCGCACGCCCGTGCCGGTGCCTGTGCACCTGCCAGCATTTGCGCCTGCACGTGCACCGACATGTGCGCCCGTGTCAGTGCCCGTGCACACGAATGTCTCTGCCGCGCCGTTGACAGCGCCTGTCCCCGCGGCATGGATGGCCGTCGTCGACCGCTTCCTTGCACCAACGCCAGTCGCCTCCTCCCGCCAGTTGACTCGCTCCGAAGTCGAGAACATTTTGGCCTTCCTTGAAGCTAGGCCAACGTCCAGGAGTACGCCAACAACGGCACAAGACGCAGCCGTCGCCGTCGATCAGTGGCCCGACGACACACAGAGCAAGGCAGAGGAGCCGCTTCTCACCGCGAGACGCCGCCGCCGCCGCCGCGTAATCTAAATTTGCCATGAAAAGCGTTCGGATTGCCATGCTTAAAATCCAAACGTTTATCATTTTCGTTTATTTTAATCGATCGTCGTATAATTTAAAATCGGAGTCAGACTGAATGAAATGTATGGTTTGATTGATTGAATGTTCTGCTAGAGCCGTATCAAATTAAATATAAAACATCATCAAACCACATGTATTCCTTGTCATCCAACGACCTAGACTGCTTCAATGTCGAGCGCTCAACACATTTAGCGTGCAATTAATTTCATGCCAAAATAGTGCTAATCACATGACAACACGCAAATAATATCCTAGTAGTTAATATCCGCATGCACTTAATATACTTCCAAATTAACGTGCATTGCACGTACACACTGACTAGTGCTGCTAGTACGTGAAACTGGTGCCGTGACTTCTGAACGCGTCCAGATATGGTCAACGGCAACATCGCCCGCGAGTTCTTCTTGTTTGCCCATGCGTCTAAACGCGGAAGGGGAGGAGAGAGAGAGCACACATGGAACCCACCAGTAAGTGAAGGCGAATAGTACTAAAAATAATATTACATGTTATCCATTAATTAGGCTATGGTAATATAAAAACATTATGTGAACAAAGGGGGTACAACAAACATTGCTATTCTACGTATGTTGCCTATTGACGTGCGGCTTGAAGGCCCGGTCGCATGTTCGATCCTCATCCTTTATTTTTTAATTTGTATATGGGTCCAAATTAGTTTCATGACATGTGGGCCCCTCGGTGTGTAGTTTGTAGCACTTTAATTTGTGGGTCGAAATTTGTTCCATTCCAAGTGGACTATCGGTGTGTAGTTTTGTAGCTTATTTATAATAATTAAAAAGAACAACATAGTTTTTTCAATTATACCATGGTGCGATGTTGCAGGCGAGAAAGGACATGTGAGAGAGCGATGACCGAGCCAGAGGGAAATCAACTAGGGAAGTTGTGTGGGTTGCAACGGTGTTTGGAGTAGTTGTGGACCGAATGCTACGAAAATATAATCTAAACCGACCGAAATAAATGCCTATCACAAATTAATCCAAGGTTCACTTGTAGAAAACGGAGCTTTAGCACCGGTTCATAAGGGCCTTTAGTGCTGGTTCCATAACCGGCACTAAAGGGTGGGCACTAAAGCCCCCCCCCCTTTAGTACCGGTTCGGCACGAACCGGCGCTAAAGTGCCACCACGTGGCGTGAGCTCGCGCCCTGGTATGGGGGACCTTTAGTACCGGTTGGTGTTACCAACCGATACTAAAGGTTTTTTTTTGAATATTTTTTTTGAAAATTTTGGAAATTTTTTTTTGATTTTTTTTGATTTTTGATTTTTTTGAATTATTTGATGATTTAGTCTCTAATCACCTCTCTTAACTGCTCAAGTGTGGATCACTCATTCCAAATTATCTAACTTCCCGACCGGTCACCCATCCCTCTCACTACTCCAGCCCGAGCATGCTTAACTTTCGGGTTCTATTCTCCTTCATTTCCGAGTCTGGACTTGTTGTTTTCCTGACATTAGTAAGATGTCAATCCTATTAACCTTCAGGAGTTTAGCTTGAGCATGAAGTCACACATTTCACCGTTTGAGTTTGAAACTATTATTTTAAAAAACAGTAATTATTTAGTAATGCTAATATTTCTTGAATAAGTTTGACCATAGTTTGACCACAGTTTGACCATAGTTTGACCAGATTTGACCAAAATTCAAAAAATTGAAATAATTATTTAGTAACACTAATATTCTTGAATAATTATGTAGTAACATTAATACTTCTTGAATAAGTAATTTGACCAGATTTAACCAAAAAATTTTAAACAAACTGAAATTTGACCATATCTTTTTTTCCTTTTGGAATTTGAGGATTCTAAAAAATTCCAAAAAGGCCGTTTTACATTTTCGTGCTAAATTTTTTGATATATTATACGTTTTTTTCGACATCGTATGCAAAAGTTATAGCCATTTTACATTTTCCCTACACTTTTTGCAAAACATGTCCAAATTGTAGTTTTTAAATTTTCCTAACTAGTAGATGTAGTAATATAACTACCTCTTGAAGGATTTTATTTTTTGAAGTTTTTATCATTTTCTTTTGATTTTTTCAGAACTGAAATGGCGACAGACGGGGGGGGGGGGGGGGGGGTAGAGTTTGAAAATTGCCCTATAGTGCCGGTTTGTGTCACAAACCGGTACTATAGGTCAGACCCCTTTAGTACCGGTTCATGACACGAACCGGTACTAAAGGTTAGACCTTTAGTACCGGTTCGTGCCACGAACCGGTACTAAAGGTGATCGTGGGGCCCCGGCCTGACGCCAGCCTGCCACCACCCCTTTAGTACCGGTTCGTGCCACGAACCGGTACTAAAGGTTCAACACGAACCGGCATTAATGCAAATCCGTTCGAACCGTCACTAATGGTACCATTAGTACCGGGCCAAAATCAAACCGGCACTAATGTGCTTCACGTTTGACCCTTTTTCTACTAGTGGTTGGAGTGCCCCTTGCAATGTAAATAGCTCCAGCTTTGCAAGGGATGGAGAGGTAGTAGCTTCAACGCGTGGAAGATACGGTGTGAGAAAGCAAGGTCAATCGAGAGATATATAGATAGAGAGACAAAGTGAGTGTGGTCCGACATTCATTGAACAAATATATATGCTTTGGAGAGATATTTTCCGATCGAGCTTTTTGGCAAGGGTGAGGGTTGTAAGATAGAGCTTGAGAGATGATCCAGTCACAGATGTGTAGATATATTTTGTGCGTGGGAGGAAGCAAGGTCAACCAATCACATAGGGTCGTCGTGCGATCGAAAGAGTGAGACGGGTTGGAGAGAGTGACCTAGATAGACGATGTGCGTGAGAGAGTATACAATGTGAATAGGTCGAACTGGGCTCAAACATGGTGATATATCGTTTTTGTCTGAGAAAGAGCGAGGTCAACCGAGACATACGGAGAGAGAGAGAGAGAGATTGAGTGAGCGTGGCCCACCATGAGGTCAAAAGAGTGGCGACGGCTTGGATGGACTGACCTAAATAGACAATCTGCGTGAGAGAGTATAGAGTGTGTCGATCGAGGCCCGAACAGGGAGATATATCATTTGTGTGTGAAAGAAAACGAGGCTAAACGAGACTCAAATAAAGAGAGCGAGATTGAGAGAGTGTGGCCCGCCATGCGGAAGAAAGAGTGAGACAGTCTCGAGGGAGTGACCTAGATGTACAACCTGCGTGCGTGCGCACGAGAGGTTGGGGGGGCTAGATAGGCAATGCAAGTATTTAGCGCGAGAGGGTGAGAGGGAGAGGGGAGAGAGAGAGAGAGCTCGGCATGGGGTGCAATGGCGGGTGTGTGAGGTAAATACATTTGGTAACAGAGTGGAAAAAGGGGTTGTGTAGTTGAGAGACTTAGAGATCGAAACATGGAGAGAAAGAATGAACGTGTGTTGGAAACCGATAGCTTCCTAAGGTGGTTAGGAGAGGAAGATTGACCGATACAGGAAGTATGTAGCGTTTGTGCGGGGGGGGGGCTAAAAATAACACTTGAATGTACGTAGTACAAGACTTAATATCGATGTTTCAATTCGGTGTACATTGTAAGATTTGAACCGAGGACCAGGCATACGGGTAATTATTTCGAATTCGTGCCATACTAAGTTTCGAAAAGTTGACATTAACTCTGTTTGTTGTGCTATTTTGTAGGTCATATGTTTGAATCCATCCAAAAGTTTTCTCACTACCATGGTGTTCATCATATACATATGAATTTGTATCAAAAAAGTAGCATGGATACAGTGAAATGCGAAATCCACGTTAGAATTGGAGATCGCTGCGTGGCACACAATCTAATTCAAATAACTAACTACGTGACACACACTCTAATTCAAATAACTAATTATGTGACACACACTCTAATCCACGTTAGCGTGGGCACCGTTTCAATATTTTTTCAAATAACTCCTCATTAATTAATTTATAGTACTTCCTTTGTTCACTTTTATAATACCTTGAAGACATTTCAGACAATGTGCAAAACAGTTCATTTTAAGTTGTCTGAAACGACTTACAAAAGTGAACTGATGGAGTATCTCGTTTCGTATGACAAATTATTGCAAGGAAAACACGGGCATGGTAATACATACAGATTCATTTGCAAATGAAAGAAGATTCGTTTGCATTCTCAAATGTAGGCGCACCAGGCAGACCAGGTCGTGTCAGGGTGGACGCTGCTTCGGTGTCTTAAAGGAAACTGCCTTTGGGTCACTGACATGTGGGCCAGCAACCTGTTGGGCCCACATGTCATGGACACAAAGGCAGGTGCCTTAAGGCACCGAAGCATAGTCCTATCGGGGTGGTCGCGTGTGTCGGACGGACGAGTAGCACCCAGCCACCCCCCCCAAAGGACGACGACAATATAAGTTCGTGCTTCCACGTTTCGGATTGAAATATCTGGCGGCCCCAATTCCAGCCCTGCAAAATCTCTCTTCTCCACCGTCCCCTTCCGCGCCCAGATTGCTCATATCCCTAATTCGCCGCCAACCCTCGAATCGCCCCTCGTCTCGTCTCTTTCCCCACCGTTCCCTACCTCTGTGCCGGACGACGATGACGAAGATGGCGGTCGTGCTTCACCACCGCACCGAAGCTACCTCATCTACGCCCTCGTCCACCGCATCGGGTGGTCCACTGACAATGTTGGCCGCCGCAACCGACGTGCCTCACATACACCGAGCTCCACCGCATCAGGTGCGCTTCACCGACGCCGTCTCCCAGCTTACGGGGGCTACTTCACTGAGCACATCGTCGCACCTCCACCCCCGAGGCCGTTGGGGCTTCACCAACGGTCTCATCCACCGCATCATAGCGCTCCGCTACCACTCAAGATCTGCATCCGTGCGCGGCCAGCCAACGCCAGCGCATCACCCTCAATGCTCTGAAGTGACCCGCACTCTAGCTAGGCGAGCATGCCCAAACGCCGGCCCAAACTTGGTATCCACACATCACTCCCTTGTGCACTATTCCGACGATGTTTGGATATCCTTTTACTACTCACTTAGCTTACACGCCTATGCAACTCTGACTTTAACTCTTATTTCTTCTAGAGATATCATCTGAAACAAGCAAATCCATATTTTAGCGAAGAATGACGGCGCTACGGGATCTGGTACACATCCTGCACACCTGTATAACCTTGTAAGTATCTGTCCTCCGGTACAACATCAAGGTCGATTCCTCTTATTTGATCAACCATTCGTCGTGTCAAAAATGCAGAGGGGGATGCAAGGAGCACAAGGCCTGCACATCCAAGCAAGTGGTAACATGGACTTGTACATGGAACATCCCAAGCGAAAGAGAGTTGCAGTGAGCCTGTACAACGAGCTAGCGTAAGTCCCTGCATTTCATTAAATTCGTACTGGCATTCGTGTATGATTTGTGTGCAGTGGCTGATCCACGAATTCAAGTTACCAGGGGCGAGCATTTAACTTAAAAAATACGAAGGCACTTGCACTCCAGAAATCAACATAACTTGAGAAATGTGAAACTACATGCACTTTGAAAACCAGCTAATGATCCAAAGTAGTTCAGATTATAAACACTAAATGATGCAAGCACCAAAAAACACAAAATGCAACATGGTGTACAAGGACTACAAACATGGTCTGTACCTGCTTGAATTATTCATTCTCTGGCTGAAAATATCAAAGTGTAATTGCATGTATAACCAGTGCGCAAACTGCATATCAATATATCTATCCTGCACAAGTATGCCAATAGTTTCAAACAACAGATTAGAAAAGTATTTATGTTATGTTGTCATGATACGGGGACTTTCTGGTAGATGGCCTCGACATTTCCTCAAGCTATGAAAATGCACTATAATTTGTTTGTCATCAATGCCTGCAAATCTCTGTCTCTCTCAACATAGTAGATCATCATTAGACACTAAATCCTTCAATGAGCTTGCAAAATGCTTGCATTAGATCCCTCATTAGACACTATATGTTCATCACCAGGAGCATGTAAAATGTTTGCATCAAATCCTTCATTAGCAGTCTGTTCATTAGACACTTCAGGCTCAAGAACAACATGAGCTTGTATGTTTGCATCGGAAACTTGATTAGATACATCAGATTCAGTCAGTTCAGTATTGATTGGGGGAGTTATAAAATAAGTAGAAATTGGTTTCATTTTCTCATAGATTCCCTACATACAGGCAGTTTTACAACACCGTCAGGTTTAACTATTGGCCAGAAATTGAAGAGTTGAATTATATATAATCAGGGATGTGATGTACCTGCTCGTTGCACATGCTATTCTTGCAAGCTGCGACTGTCCGTTTGCACAAGCTCGATGCCATGCCCGTGCTGCCGCCGCTGCCTCCCACGCAGGCTACACCCAGGGTTGGATCTTCATCTTCTTGTCCTTCTGTTCGCTTGAAGCCCGGCGACCGCCCTCCAACGAGGGCGCGAGGAAGTGCTGTGTCGGTCTGTCTAGCGGCAGCTAGGTTAGGAGCGAACCAGACTGGAGGCTAGAGCGAATGAATTGGGATTTTTCCTGCTGTCGATCGATATGGGAGGCGCTCGTTTGGGCCGCGAGCCTGCTATAGGGCCTGCCTTGCACTTATGTTATTGGCCCATCCAAATTGAAACATTTTTCTTCATTTTTTACATTGCCTGCTCGTGCATTGGGACGAACAAAACTAGCATGGGCCAACCTGGACAACTCAAACTAGGTGCACACTTTCCAGCCACCTGAGGTGGCCGCCCATACCAGCCCCTATGGTGGCGTCGCCCCTTTTTGCGTGTATGATTGGATAGTGAAAAGTATTCCGTGGCACTTTTGATTTACCCACATAATGGTTGAATTGCTTGTTTCTATGAACTGAGTTCGCCAATAATGTGAAGGATACCATTCTTTTCATCCTATTGTAGATTGCTTAGATCTCGATATGCCAAAAGTAATCGCATAAAGTATACAGTAAAAGCCAGTGTGATGTGTTTGGCTACAAGTAGTCTGACTACACGTCCTCATATAACATATCAAGGACGCGCCATCTTACCATATTAACCATTCGACTTACCCATGCAGTGTGGGAATAAACAAGTATTGGGACTGTGTATCCAAGCAATTGATGCCATGGACTCCTTCGTACAACCTTGTAAGCAAAAAAGAAGTTGCAGTGTGCCTGTACAAAGAACTAGCGTAAGTTTAGTTACATGCTTCCCAGAATTTTAGTTAGCCACTTATTGCAAAATTGTTCAATTACGTTGCTTGGCTTAATTTAGTTTGCTACTGATTACATAATGGCACAGCCTGTTAATCATATTGTAGACTGCGCCTATCTATGTGTTTGATACTTACTGTTAAGAATTACCTATTTGCCTTAACTTAAATATCTACTTGTTTGTTTAACTGCTTTGCTGCTGCAACAGCGGGTTACAATGATGTTAATAACTACTTTTCAACATCCAATTGAAACTCTTTAATTCCTTGTTTGTTTAACTGGCTTGCTGTTATAACTCCCAGTTGAGATGTTTTGCTAACTTCAACTTTTCTAAATCCAGTCGGAACTTTAATGTCAAAATAGGTTAGCCCAAGATCAAAGAGCGAGGTCCCCATGGACGTTGCATCATCCCACATAAGTGGCACCGGCCCAATCGTGCATTATGAATTGCCAACTGCTGATGCTCTAGAAGCTAAACTAGTGGTAGAAAGAGATTCTGCTTCTGCACTTAAAGATGAAGTTGACATGTTGAGGAAGCAAACAGCACAATCACAAGCAGTACTCAAGACAACCATTAAATATTTGGTGGATTTCAACCAGATTGTTAAGGTCCTGAAGGAAAAAAGGAAATTAAATTCCTACTTGGTAAATCATAGGTGAAATGTTCTTTCCATAGTTGAATAACCTTTGTGTTGTCTGTTCATGTAATCAATCAAACCATTTCTTTTAGAGATCATGTAATAATTGTTTTTTTTTGTTTTTTGGTTTGTAATTTAATTTGAGCACAAGTCTGTATTAATTGATAAGACTCGGAGACATTTCATATTGGATTGCTGTGCCAGACCTACAAATATGCCAATCGGGCTGAATGTGCATTCAGTAATAGTAGTATGGATGGACCATAAGTGGCACGCATCGGAAAGGGCCAAGATGCCGGCTAAAAAAAGGATGTTGATGTAGCCAAGAAAAGTATAGCGGCCTGGCTTATGTATGTTAGTTGATATTATTGATCCATATACTCAATAAGTGTTTATATGTCTGTTAGTTCCGTACATTCTTGGTTGATTGACTCGATATTTGAATCTTGATACATCGCTTGTGTACATTGATACATCTCCAACGTATCTATAATTTTTGATTGCTCCATGCTATATTATCTACAGTTTTGGGCAATATTGGGCTTTATTATCCACTTTTATATTACTTTTGGGACTAACCTATTAACTGGAGGCCCAGCCCAGATTTGCTGTTTTTGCCTATTCCAGTGTTTCGAAGAAAAGGAATATCAAACGGAGTCGAAACGAAACGAAATCAACTGAAACCCCCTAGGGCGTGCCCCCTGCCTCGTGGGGCCCTTGAAGCTCCACCGACGTACTTCCTTCATCCATATATACCTACGTACCCTAAAACTTCCAGAACGGAGATTAGATCTGGAGTTCCGCCGCCGCAAGCCTCTGTAGCAACCAAAAGTCAATCGGGACCCTGTTCCGGCACCCTGCCGGAGGGGGGAACCCTCACCGGTGGCCATCTTCATCATCCCGTCGCTCTCCATGACGAGGAGGGAGTAGTTCACCCTCGGGGCTGAGGGTATGTACCAGTAGCTATGTGTTTGATCTCTCTCTCTCTCTCGTGTTCTTGATTTGGCATGATCTTGATGTATCGCGAGCTTTGCTATTATAGTTGGATCTTATGTTTCTTCTCCCCCTCTACCCTCTTGTAATGGATTGAATATCCCCTTTGAAGTTATCTTATCGGATTGAGTCTTTAAAGATTTGAGAACACTTGATGTATGTCTTGCCGTGCGTATCTGTGGTGACAATGGGATATCACGTGATTCACTTGATGCATGTTTTGGTGATCAACTTGCGAGTTCCGCCCATGAACTTGTGCATAGGGGTTGGCACACGTTTTCGTCGTGATTCTCCGGTAGAAACTTTGGGGCACTCTTTGAGGTTCTTTGTGTTGGATTGAATAGATGAATCTGAGATTGTGTGATGCATATCGTATAATCATACCCACGGATACTTGAGGTGACATTGGAGTATCTAGATGACATTAGGGTTTTGGTTGATTTGTGTCTTAAGGTGTTATTCTAGTACGAACCCCAGGACTGTTTGTGACACTTATAGGAATAGCCCAACGGATTGATTGGAAAGAATAACTTTGAGGTGGTTTCGTACCCTACCATAATCTCTTCGTTTGTTCTTCGCTATTAGTGACTTTGGAGTGACTCTTTGTTGCATATTGAGGGATAGTTATGTGATCCAACTATGTTATTATTGTTGAGAGAACTTGCACTAGTGAAAGTATGAACCCTAGGCCTTGTTTCAACGCATTGCAATACCGTTTACGCTCACTTTTATCATTAGTTACCTTGCTGTTTTTATATTTTCAGATTACAAAAACCTATATCTACCATCCATATTGCACTTGTATCACCATCTCTTCGCTGAACTAGTGCACCTATACAATTTACCATTGTATTGGGTGTGTTGGGGACACAAGAGACTCTTTCTTATTTGGTTGCAGGGTTGCTTGAGAGAGACCATCTTCATCCTATGCCTCCTACGGATTGATAAACCTTAGGTCATCCACTTGAGGGAAATTTGCTACTGTCCTACAAACCTCTGCACTTGGAGGCCCAACAACGTCTACAAGAAGAAGGTTGTATAGTAGACATCATGCATATCTAAATGGGAGTACACATTATGCTGCGTGTGACATTTGAGTTGGACATGAAGTGTTCCAAATATTCGAATTCACCTTAAACTGGATTCTAGTTTCTGAATTTGAGTATCGGCATTTGTAAACCATATTCATATATGATAGTGGAATACATCTTTGTCATCCTTTTGAAGATATATAAAAACACGTAGAATGATTTATAAATATTAATATAGGAAAACAAAATGGATACGAATTTAGTTGCCGGGGTAATCGTGGATGCTTATTGTCCCAAAATTCGAAAGAAACAGCAAAATTTCCACTCCCACGTCGGCTGCCCGAAGCCAAGTGTTTGGGAGATGGAAATTACTGTCTACCAATTACACGAACAATCCATCGGCCCGATTTCCACTGCTCTAAATAGGGGTAGGTTAGTAACTTCAATTAGACGTGACACGACCGCCTCTGAGCCCATTCTGACACGGTGGGCGTCAAACATGGGCGGCAATACTCATTTGATTCAAGCTCATCCGAAAGACCTTTGTTTCTCCCTCCATTCCCCATTCATACACGGTGGGCAGAAAAACAAACTCTCCTCGTCCGAAATCGATGTAGGCTAATATTTTAAATAGGGGCAGATGTGTAACTTCCATCAGACATGACACAACCATCCTACCTGTCAGCCCCGTTCATACACCATGGGCGCCAACCTGGGTGGCAAAACACCCTTTCCTCGCCCGAAATAGTTACCGGCAAATATTTGGGAGATCCGAGACTATCGTCCTATCCCCAACCGACGAGACGTCCAAATTTTAAACGGGGGCTAAGTTCGTAACTTTCCCATATTTCAGACAGGCGCGTCCCAAAAACATGGTTCCCCGTACCTCTCCCTCCATTTTCCCATTCATACACCGTCCGCACTAGAACACCCCATCCCCACACCAGCCTCCGTCCACCACCCCATCCATCGCCGCCGTCCTCCACCACATCCATCGCCACCGTCCTCCACCATGCCGGAGCGCCTACCAAGACTGCATCGTCCATCGCGTCCTCTCGCTTCATCGGCGCCATCGTCCTCTTTGTCGGGGCCGCTCACACGACCTTCTCTTCCACCGCAACGGGACTTATCCCTCGATGCACCCGTCTACCGTCGCAGATCTGCTTCAACGCCACCGACAGCCATCGCATCCCCGATGCCTACATGGCGCCACAAGAAAGGTGGTACTTCATATCTCCTCAACTTTTTGATCTCAACCATAAAATAGATCTTAACTTGGTTACTCTACTTTCTTTTCAGCTCTTAGAATTTAGTTCTTAGTTTGAAGCAAACAATGGATGCTAAATATCATTTCTCCGGTTTGCAGCTTCAAATCTGCCATGGCACAGCCATAATACGGTTTAGTTGATCATGCTCAGGGTTTAATTGATCATGTTGGTTCCGTGGTGGTTTCTTTAATAGAAATCGGAGGGGAAACCCTCTTTTGCTAAAAAAATATGCTTAGAGTTTCCCCCTTTTATGATCACTATACGATCAGAATACGTGCTTCGTGTCATAATAACACTGCTCCACCCATCAAGCTAAACAAGCTTAGTTGTTCAAATATGAATCTAATATTATTAAAACAGAGTTGTTTAATTGGTCAGCTAAATGTTCCTAAATTAGTTTCGAAAATGCATGTTCGCCGCTCGGGTGTGTATCTTTGTGTGTGGTCTGGTCAGCACGGTTGGGGAGGTGAACTTTGCATATGCAGGGGTTTATAGGGAGACACTCTCCGAGTTGAATCCGCAATGCATTCCATAGATAATCTGACTACTTTTTATGTTTTCATGAATCTCAGATTCTGAGCAGCATCATAATGATTATGAGCTTGCGTGCATGGAAAGAATAAAGCAGAACAATGCCATGGCTGTCAAATTTGGCATTAAGGGACTGAAATCAAGTCTGGATGCAATGCAATGCAAACGCTCTCCACCTATAGATTCATGATCATAATATGATCCTAACAGTGATTCTGAGCTAGAGGGAGACCTAAGTCAATGTAGCTCCCTAGTGGAGGAGTCAGAGGAAGATGCCCTATCTTATTCACCCATCAAGGTACTTGCTCTAACTTTTCAAGGTTACATTGCTCGCACATATCTTGCAACTGATTCTTTGCATTGCTTCTACTTTGTTGAACTGCCATTAGCTTAGTTTACACATCGTGTATGTGAATACGCCCTGCCTATCCATTTTCAGTACATATTCCATCTGTCATCACACCATATTTATCCATTCAAATGCTGTTCTTGTGTATCAGACGTTCAAAAGGAAGAGCGTGATTGTTGACCGTGGAGGAGCAAAGCAAAGTATTTGGAAAAGGTAGTGGCACCTGATAAATCAATTAGCCCATTAGGTGTAGTTGCAATATCACCTGACCCACAAACTACCCCAACTCTAGCAGACTCTAGCCCTACTACACTGGTCATTTCTGATGCCCCAACTCAGCAGACCCCAACTGCAGCAAACAGTATGATTATGCCAGTTGACATAGCACCAGCTGTACGACGCAAAACCCCCATTCCAGCAAAGAGCACATCAAATCCAGTTGCCAAATCCCTTTTCGAACCAGAGAGAGCCTCAATTGCAGCAAATAGGACCCCTGTTCCATTTCTTCCTAGTTTAGAAGACGAAGCTTATGTTATTGTCAGGAACTTTGTGTGCATCTTTCCTTCATGGAAAGATTATACCGCAGACACAGAACAATTTCTAGTCTTCCTCCGCAACATACGCGTAAGTAATGTACTAATGTTATTCATGGTCATTACTGCATATGTTTCTGTTGACGGAAGACACAAGATTTCATTCTTTTAAATAGGCGAGGAGCAAATTGGATTGTGATGACGAGAAAGGGTTGGTTGCGCTTTTCAAGCACTCGTTGATGAAGTATCATTCCTACCTAAGGCAAGCGCACTTCGATGGCAAGCCTCTGAACGAAATTTCTGTAAAGTCTCCGGTGCTACATTTATCCAACGGTGACTGGAATAATCTTGTTACACATTGGTCTCGGCTGCAGCGTAAGGTACTGTCTATGATATCACATCACAATTTGAACTACATTTCTGCATTTGCCTTAATGTCTCACTTGTACGAAAACTGTTAGCAGAAGAACATTCGTTCTCAAGGGACCACAGAATCTCGCAACTATACTGCACACTGCATTGCTCTTGTGAGTACCTCTTGCCCTGTATGACCATACTTACTTTCATAGATGTTTGATTATGTAGCATCACTGCACATGTTAGCCTCGTAATCGTCCATTTGGTGGACATTATAAGATCCGTACGGACTCTTACATAAATTTAGAATCAACCCAATGCTTTTGAAGAGGTTTAGCTCTGTAGTCCTCTTGTAAGGACTGAACGTGGTCTATCACTGTACTTACATTAACAGCTACTCCCTCCATCCCATAATATAAGAACATTTTGTACAGTACACCAGTGTTCAAAACACTCTTGTATTATGGGAAGAGGGATTGGTTCATTTTGTAGCATTCTGCATTTTATCTCCCTCGCCCACCATTTACTAAAAAAGATCAGATCTATATTTAATCTTACCAACAAGTAGAATACACAGACAATGCCAGTGCAGAAGTGTAGCTCATTGCTCTTGTCAGTATATTTTGTCCTGTAATGCTTGTACTTCGAGGGATTGGTAATTGATTATGTAGCATCAATCTGCATCTTATCTTCATTATCCTCTGTCCCTTCCAGTATTCTCATATCTATAATTACTCTCTACAAAATGTAGAGTACAGGCAATCCTTATGAAGAAGATTATGTGCTGAAATTCTTGAGTTATCCTTCCCTTGACATGGACAAGGGCATTATAAAGACGGTGTTAACTGTTAATGTAAGTCAGTCCTTCTAAAGCCTTTATCCTCAACTGCTGTTTAATTTGCTCATACTCCCTATCGTTTACTGCTGTTTAGTTTGCTGTTTCTACCAAAATGCATGTTCGTAAGAACCGTAAGTTCTAAGTTTTACTTGTAAAACCAAATTCCTTATTCATACCATGTACATTACTTAATACTCACTATATGTATGCTTGTTCTTGTGGATCTATAATCCAGTGTGTGGTGAAGCAGCCCACGTTTGCACCTTGTCATCTCCTGTTTTATCTTACTGATGTGGCTGATGATATGAACAACATGCCATGCACATTATCCAAAATAGATTTGATTTTCTTTGCCCTTCATCTATGCTTGTTATGTTGACATGGTAATCCAGTAGTGTGGTGAAGCTCCCCGCATTATGAACAATGCCAAATTATGCTATTGATATTTTGAACTTACTCTTTATTTTCTAATTTGAAATTGGATAGAATTGACAGAACAGTTATCATCTTTGTTTATACATGTGCAATCTCTCTGCTTTCTTTCAGGGTGATATGCCTGATGGCATGCACAAGTCTGTTGAAGGCTGTGAGACAAACCCAACATATATTGCAGCAAAGAAGGCAAAACATCTTGAAGAAAGCGAGACAACCCCAAAGTCTTGTCTTGATGCAGTGTTCAAGTTACTTGAGACTAACAGTTAGACAAGCTCACAGAATTCGTTGTCTGAATCAGTTCGACTTCTTCAGTCCCAAGTTCTAGCAGAAAGGCATTCTGCAACTGAACTTCGACTTGAATTCCTATCTCTAAGAAAGATTGCGGAGAACACCAATGAGAACCTCATCGCTAAACAGCTACACCTGGAAGCTATGACCGACATGCTAGGCCGGTCTCACAGCCTTGCGCAGCAGTTCCCCCGCAAGGCTAACCTTTCTTGAACTGTCTTGGAAGTGGTCTCGGTTCAGTATTATTTTGTTACGCTGCAATGGTGCCCAGTTTTTGTAATCCGCTTCTTCGTTGCGCTTTATGATCACTGGTGGCGAACTTCGATGCCCAGTGGATGTAATATAACTTAAATCCTTTATTGTATAGTGTAGGTTTATTCTTAGTTACTATGTCGTAATTTCTTTATTGTATAGAGTAGGTTTGTTCTTAATTCCTACTAGTTACGCAGCAGCCCGAAATGAAACCCGGCCCATGATTGTGCGAATCAAATCACGGGCTTTTCACATGCCAAAATTGTCTCGGTCCTTGTTTGGCCCAATCAGATATCGGCTACGAGCAGGCCGGATGCAAACCGGGCCGTAGTTAGGCCCAACTATATGACAGGCTTTTCACAGGCCGAAATTAATATAGGGCCGAAATGTTAAACGGGCCCTTAACAGGCCAAAACTAATATCAGGCCGAATTACTAAGTGGGCCTTTAGAAAGTGGGCCCAAAAGCATAGTGTCCAGTTGACGGGCCGAATCTGATATGTGTCATAATTGAGCCCAAAGCCTCTTAAAGGGCTGGACCTGATCTAGGCCGTAATTTGGCCCAGAACATGGTAGGCTTTTAACGGGTCGGATCTCATATGGGCCACTATTAGCTCCGGAGCGTGGCAGACCATTAATGGACCGGATCAAATATGGGCCGGCATTTGACCCAAAACATGGCAGCCAGTTAAAGGGCCGGCCTACTAGGGCCCTGAAAATCTTGTGGGCCTACAGCTGGGCCGGCCCATTATGACCCGCAAGAATCTTGTGGGCCTTTACCTGGGCCGGCCCATTATGACATACAAAAATCTTGTGGGCCTTTACCTGGGCCGGCCCATTATGGCCAGCAAAATCTTGTGGGCCTTTAGCTGGGCCAGCCCATTATGGTCCGCAAAACTCGTGGGCCTTTAGCTGGGCCGGCCCATTATGGTCCGCAAAATCTTGTGGGCCTTCAGTTGGGCCGGCCCATTTAAACTTTGGGCCGGTCCACGTGTCAACATATCATAGGCGCGTCTCGCCCATTGGATGAGTGACACCTGTGCCAACGCGGACCTGACACGTGTCTGCTCCAGCCAATGATGATTTTACACGTGGAAAATCCCCATTAGTCGGGGTTGTTAATGGGTTATCGGATCCAAAACCCGACCCGATAGCTTAACGGTGTTCCGTTACGGTGGATGCCACGTGTCGGTCACCCTTGACGAAAGCACTTCTGTGACGCGCGATTTATCGTCATGGAAGTGGACACTTCCGTGATGATAATTTTGGTAATGTCATGGAACACTTCTACGACATCACAGGTATGACTATCTTGATTCTGTCATAAATTTGTCATGGATGTACATGCATGACAAAAAACGCGACCTACTGTGACAAACACGTATCATCACGGAAGTGTATTTTTTGTAGTGGAGACTGAAGGAAATATTTCCTAGAGGCAATAATAAAGTTGTTACTTATATTTCCTTATATCTATATCTATATCTATATCTATATCTATCAATACTTCTATATCTATCTATATTTCTATATCTATACTTGTATACCTATACTAATTAGCGACTCCCAAGAAATTACCACGTTAATCAGATTTTACGAGCCGTTGATCTGGTGGGACCGAATTATTAAGGTGTAGATTAACCTTCGTAAAAAAGCCACAAACCTTTTGGCCAGTTTAGGTTGGCTGAAAATAGACTGATTATAAAGCCCATGTTTACAGCCGTAAGAGAGGCCCATAATGCTCTCACGATAGCCTCAAAGGAATCTTAAACATTGTCTCCAAAAAAAAGAAATCTAAAAGAAATAGTTTCTTAAAAAATCTAAAAGAGATAGAGTCCCGTAAGAAATGCACCTCCAGCGCCTCTTTCTCTCCACGTCTCTCTCTACCTCTCAGATCTCTCTTCCTCCACGCATGAAAAATCGATCTGTATCTCACCGATAATTCAAGCAAAGAAGATGGGGCATGGATCCCCTGCATCTCTCTTTCTCTCTCATGTCTCTCTCTCTTCCGCTCTCATGTCTCTCTTCCTCCCCACATGAAAACCAGATCAATATCTCTCTATAATTGGAACAAAGAAATTGGGGCCATGGATTCCTTGCCCCCCCCCCCCCCCCCCTCTCACATCTCTATCTTCCTCTCTCATCTCTATCTTCCTCCGCACATGAAAAACATATCCGTCTCTCTCTCAAACTGAAGCATAGAACTTGGGGGCATGTATCCCGAGTGCCAACAGGCAATGAAGTTGGGGGCGTGAATACGGCGCACTTACGGTGGTTATAACAATAAATTTTGTTTCGCATCTACGTCATGTTTCTCTTCTCACACTGTTCTGTTATGAATTTCTTCTTTTTTTGCAGGATTACAATTAAATTGACCATATTTTTTCCGTTTTGTTCTCCATATATTTCAGTTATTAGTGTGTTGATTTAGTAGGTATATGCCTATTATATTCCAATTTTTCTCCAGTATACAGGATTGCTGCACCATGTAACTGACAGGTGAGGCTACTTTGGCCCGTCACCTCGGTTGTCAGCCTCAATCCATACACGTTTGACATTAGAAATCTTCAGATATGTTGCTTCCTGCTCCATGTTCCAGTCCCATGGTACATATAAAGATGAGAAGTACGCAGCAGTTTTGTGTTAAACGATGGCTGCATGGTTAAGAAACTAAGCGTACACACATGCACGAGAGTTCATAGGTAAGGCTATAGTTGTTCGTGAATACAAGTTCTCTATCGTTGGATTTTAATTACGACAAGATCCGTATATGCTACTGGCCAATTTAATTCCATGCTTCCTTTGATCCTAGGTCTCCTCAATCCCAAATTTGAAAAGGTCGGGATGCTATTTTGTCCAATCTGTTCCTTTATTTCCTTTTCTTAAAAAATTTATGAATCTCCAAAGCATATGTGATCCAATCTGGCCTCCCTTTTTAGGCCTACCAGTTAATCAATTTGAAGCTTGGTGGGATAGCATAGGTGTTTTACAAACGACAATTTCAAGTAGAATATCCGGTCGATATCATGATCGAGGATGCAGAGTTCTCCACGAACAGCCCACCCCTTTCGTACATGAAGAACTCAGTTTACATCTGCATGAACGACGTATGTCAGTCAGCTCCGTCTCCTTCCGCAAAGTTTGTCAATCTTCTTCGGCAAGTTCGACTTTAGTTGTCACCCTAGCGGCCGCAGTTTCATGTCCAGCCAACCCACCATGCATGGCCTCCATAGTGCACCGTCCTCATCCTCTGATTGGATTTTTTGCCGACTGATTGGATTCCACCTCCAGCACATCCTGCAGCCCTTATTTCTACCCGTTTGATTCCACAACATGCAGTTTTAGTCTTTATGGTAGGATCATCCATCCATTGCGTTCCTTGGACATTATGCTACTCAAAAAATTACTTGGGTGTGACGAGTCTGTGGACTTTGTATAGCACATGATATCTATGGAGGACGCGCGCGCAAGCAGGTGATGGGCGATGATTTTACAAAATTATTGATGCTAGGATAATTATGTCTATCTTATATTAAGGAATTTTGACCTTTTGATTTATAATGTATAATGTATCCGTAGCCATCAGATACTACCACTTAGGGGTGTCTTATTCCCTTGGGACTCTCTCAGTTCCCTAGGAAAAACGTAATTTTTAAAAAAAATCTGAGAAATAAATTTGCTCACGCTTAGAAGTCCATATACATTAAGAACTCTTGATCTGATCGTTCCATACGAGAGCATGCATGTTATTACGTGAGGAAAGTGTAAACTAAGACCTCCTAACAATCAATTTACAAATAACCATTGGATCTTAATTTTACGACTAGGATTAAATGTTATATGGAAGTATATTGGATTGTGCTTAGCAGACAATATACGTTTAGAATTCTTGATCCAATCGGCCCTAAAGACCCAATACATGTTCCCCTAAAAAAAACAGAGTCCATAATACATGTTACGTGAGGAAACATGTAAACTCAGACCAACGAACAAGCTACATCTTCTCAAAAAATAAAATAAAATAACGAGCTATACATTTTTCACGGGGAACGTACTAATCCATTTACCCATGCATGTCACGCAGCCAGCAATATACTATCGCAGATAAATGCATGTTTGTTCCCTATGTTCAAAATCTGCGTACAGTACCTAGGTGTCATATACATACATCTAGGTACGAGGGATAACTATTCTCTTACCCACAAAAAAAGAACCAATTGTTCTATTCCAATAATATAGGTACCCAGTTTCAAAAATAAAAGTACAAAATCACAATGTGTGTAACCTGTATACTATATCAATCATGTCAATAAATATCATTTATAATACTTCCTATTCTCTCAAATTTTTGTATCTTATGCACTTAGTGTTGTAAAAATATATAAAGAAATTAGATCCGCAAAATTCTAAATCTATCTACAAAATATTTGTAATAACGAAATACTAGATTCGAAGATAACTGTAACTTCTAAAGGGGTGCAAGTGCGTCCGAAAATCACGGATTTTAGACGTGAATGTGTGTATTTTTACTTGAGGCAATGACTATGTGTGTTTAAAGCTCAATAAATAAGATATTTAATGATCATGCAAAAAATTATGACCGACTGTAATCAATAAATAATCTTAGTTCATACTAATCAAAAGAAGGAATGTGCTCACGTACAAAAAAGAATTATGGCATAGGTGTCGCTAGATAATGCTATAGATCATACGCTAGAGTACCATTTAGTTGTCACCAGTCAAAGAAAGGTATGTGATTACTTTTCTTGATGGCTCGGTTGAGATGTCGGAACCATATTCTAAACTCAAATAGGTTTCAAAAATATGAGAAATGTTAAACCTCCAATATATTTAGGAGGTTTCAATACTCCAAGAATTTAAGACTGACCATGAGAGAGCGCGATAGAGCACATTTGAATTCGGCGAAGATCGACCGAGTTATGTTGTAAGACATTACAAAACAATGATGTCACCAACTGTAGTTGTGGCACAAAGATCAACACAAAACTATGATGAATATAAACATCAGACATGAACCACTATGTTCTGAATATATCCATATCAAATTGGAATTGCACTCACATATATTCCTCTATACTATGAACAAGCCCGTGCAGATGCACGGGTTGACGACTAGTCATGATAAATGTTTATTATTCATGCTAGAATTGTATTAACCAGAAACTTGATACATGTGTGAATAAATAGACAAAACAAAGTGTCCCTAGTATGCCTCTACTAGACTAGCTCGTTAATCAAAGATGGTTAAGTTTCCTAACCATAGACATGTGTTGTCATTTGATGAACGGGATCACATCATTAGGAGAATGATGTGGTGGACAAGACCCATCTGTTAGCTTAGCATAATGATCGTTTAGTTTTAATGTTATTGCTTTCATCATGACTTATACATGTTCCTCTGACTATGAGATTATGCAACTCCCGAATACCGAAGGAACACCTTGTGTGCTATCAAACGTCACAAGGTAACTGGGTGATTATAAAGATGCTCTACAGGTGTCTCCAAAGGTGTTTGTTGGGTTGGCATAGATCGAGAATAGGATTTGTCACTCCGTGTATCAGAGAGGTATCTCTGGGCCCTCTCGGTAATGCACATCACTATAAGCCTTACAAGCAATGTGACTAATGAGTTCGGTACGGGATGATGCATTACAGAATGAGTAAAGAGACTTGCCGGTAACGAGATTGAACTAGGTATGAGGATACCGACGATCGAATCTCGTGCAAGTAACTGAAGGAAATATGCCCTAGAGGCAATAATAAAGTTATTATTTATTTCCTTATTTCATGATAAATGTTTATTATTAATGCTAGAATTGTATTAAACGGAAACTTAGTACATGTGTGAATACATAAACAAACGGAGTGTCACTAGTATGCCTCTACTTGACTAGCTCGTTGATCAAAGATGGTTAAGTTTCCTAGACATTGACATGAGTTGTCATTTGATGAATGGGATCACATCATTAGAGAATGATTTGATTGACATGACCCATCCGTTAGCTTAGCACTATGATCGTTTAGTTTGTTGCTATTGCTTTCTTCATAACTTATACATGTTCCTATGACTATGAGATTATGCAACTCCCGAATACCGGAGGAACACTTTGTGTGCTACCAAACATCACAACCTAACTGGGTGATCATAAAGGTGCTCTACAGGTGTCTCCGATGGTACTTGTTGAGTTGGCATAGACGGAGATTAGGATTTGTCACTCCGATTGTCAGAGAGGTATATCTGGGCCCTCTCGGTAATGCACATCACTATAAGCCTTGCAAGCAATGTGACTAATGAGTTAGTTGCGGGATGATGTATTACGGAACGAGTAAAGAGACTTGCCGGTAAAGAGATTGAACTAGGTATTGAGATACCGACGATCGAATCTTGGGCAAGTAACATACCGATGACAAAGGGAACAACGTATGTTGTTATGCGGTTTGACCGATAAAGATCTTCGTAGAATATGTGGGAGACAATAGGAGCATCTAGGTTCCGCTATTGGTTATTGACCGAAAACGTGTCTCGGTCATGTCTACATAGTTCTCGAACCCGTAGGGTCCGCACGCTTAACGTTCGGTGACGATCGGTATTATGAGTTTATGTGTTTTGATGTACCGAAGGTAGTTCGGAGTCCCGGATATGATCACGGACATGACGGGGAGTCTCGAAATGGTCGAGACATAAAGATCGATATATTGGACGACTATATTTGGACATCGGAATGGTTCCGAGTGAGATCGGGAGTATACTGGAGCACCGGGAGGTTACCTGAACCCCCCGGGAGGTATATGGGCCTTATTGGGCCTTAGTGGGAGAGAGGGGAAAGGAGAAAAGGAGGGGGCGCCCCCCCCCCCAAGCCCAATCCTAATTGGGAAGGGGGCCGGACCCCCCTTTCCTTCCTCCTTCCTCCCCCTTCCTTCTCTCCTAATCCAACTAGGGAAGGGGGGGAATCCTACTCCCGGTGGGAGTAGGACTCCCCTTGGGGCGCGCCTAGGAGGCCGGCGTCCTCCCCCTCCTCCACTCCTTTATATACGGGGGAGGGGGCACCCCATAGACCCACAAGTTGATCATTGATCTCTTAGCCGTGTGCGGTGCCCCCCTCCACCATAATCCACCTCAGTCATATCGTAGAGGTGCTTAGGCGAAACCCTATGTCGGTAACTTCATCATCACCATCATAATGCCGTTGTGCTGACGGAACTCTCCCTCGAAGATCTACTGGATCGTGAGTTCGTGGGACTTCACTGAGCTGAACGTCTGTTGATCGCGGAGGTGTCGTACGTTCGGTACTAGGATCGGTCGATCATGAAGACGTACGACTACATCAACCGCGTTGTCATAACGCTTCCGCTTACGGTCTACGAGGGTACGTGGACGACACTCTCCCCTCTCGTTGCTATGCATCACCATGATCTTGCGTGTGCGTAAGAAATTTTTGAAATTACTACGTTCCCCAACAGTAACATACCGATGACAAAGGGAACAACGTATGTTGTTATGCGGTTTGACCGATAAAGATCTTCGTAGAATATGTAGGAACCAATATGAGCATCCAGGTTCCACTATTGGTTATTGACCGGAGAGGTGTCTCGGTCATGTCTACATAGTTCTCGAACCCGTAGGGTCCGCACGCTTAACGTTCGATGACGATTTGTATTATGAGTTATGTGATTTGATGAACCGAAGTTTGTTCGGAGTCGCGGATGAGATCACGGACATGAGGAGGAGTCTTGAAATGGTCGAGAGGTAAAGATTCATATATGGAAGGTTGCATTCGAACGTCGGAATGGTTCCGAGTGATTCGGGCATTTTTCCGGAGTACCGGGAGGTTACCGGAGCCCCCCATGGAAAGATATGGGCCTTATGGGCCATACGAGGGAGGCTAACCAGCCCACAAGGGGCTGGTGCGCCCCCCACATGGGAGGAGGCCGAATTGGACTTGGGAAGGGGGCGCCACCCCCCTTTCCTTCTCCTACTCCCTCTCCTTCCCCTTTTACCCCTCCGGTAGTAGGAAAAAGGGTGGGGCCGAATCCTACTAGGACTGGAGTCCTAGTAGGACTCCCCTCTCCCTGGCGCGCCCCTTGTTGGACGGCCTCCTCCTCCCCTCCTTTATATACGGGGGCAGGGGGCATCCCAAAGGCACAACAACACAAGTTGATCTTTTAGCCGTGTGCAGTGCCCCCCTCCATAGTTACACACCTTGGTCATATCATCGTAGTGCTTAGGCGAAGCCCTGCGCCGGTAACTTCATCATCACCATCACCACGCCGTCGTGCTGACGCAACTCTCCCTCGGCCTCAACTTGATCAAGAGTTTGAGGGACGTCACCGAGCTAAACGTGTGCAGATCGCGGAGGTGCCGTGTGTTCGGTACTTGGATCGGTTGGATCGCGAAGACGCTCGACTACATCAACCGCGTTACTAAACGCTTCCGCTTTCGGTCTACGAGCGTATGTAGACACACTCTCCTCGCTCGTTGCTATGCTTCTCCTAGATAGATCTTGCATGATCGTAGGTAAATTTTTTGAAATACTACGTTCCCCAACACTCCGGCGATCCACAAGGGCAAAGATGGAGGATTTGTTGAAATAGTTTTCTAGACCGAGGATCGAAGACGAGGAGGAGTTCAAGAATCGAGGAGTGTCACCGACTTGAAGAACGATTTAGGGGCTACCAATGGAGTCCCGGACTAGGAGGTACCTACCATGTCGACTCCCGGCTAGGTGGGCTAGGACAAGGACCTCCTTTGTCGGTTCCATCATGGGACCCATGACGCATACAAGGAAGATTCCACAAGGTTTGATGCACAAGAGGAGGATCCTAGGCCACCAATACATTATATAAACCAAGACTAGGCTAGTCAATATATCATATTCTAGACATCCTAGAGACTTATTCACATCCAATCTCATGGTAGATCACATGTACTTCGTACCCCATCCACAATCAATACAACAAAGCATGACATAGTGTTTTACCTCTTTGAGAGGGCTCGTACCTGGGTAAATATCGTGTCCCCTGTGTCCTTGTTACCATCTAGCCAAGACTACCAGATCAAGAACCTTACCCAAGATCCGCCGGATTTAGCTCAGACATAGTGCAAGTATAATATAATGTCATCACCACCTTGACATTTGAATTACATTGTAAAAACAAAAATTACCTTGCCTTCAATTGAGGTTGTGTAATTTACTGCAACAAAGACAAAAATATAGACCTCCTCCAATAACATAATAAACCTTCATGCAACACAACTAGAATGGTTTGACGTAACTAACCACACCTTTAATATGTGTATACGCTAGTGCGACAACATTACAATAGTTCGACTAAACACTAAACATATAACAGTCTATAAACATTAGCTATGCACAATATAAAGGTAATAAGTTTCATGATCAGTCTAGTGGCCATGAAACACCATTAGAATATTTCACTTAAACTCAAAATCTTTAATAGCTATATTTTTTTAAAAATGGTGCTCACCACCATCACAAAACACCAGGATTGAAGAACGAGGCAACACATGTTGGGTCTAAAACAGCGCACGAGGGCGCGGGAGACCCGGCCTGCCATGAAATGGAAACACAAACGACTGGATGGAATTGACATCGTGGGACCATCTTAATTTGTCATGGCGTGCGAGCAGCCGAGTCGGTGTTTGTAGGCATTGGTGTTGGCTATGCACATCTTAGTCTTGTAGAGAGTCTTGGTGTGTAATACTTGTATTTTCTTGATGCGATTTATAAATTAAAAAAATCTACCCTTTATGAGGGAAAACCCCCCGAAAATGGTAGGCCACTCAAGTATTCAGCCCAAGGTAAGGACCAACGGCAAAGAAAAAGAAAGGCCCAACATAAGGAGTAGCCATCCAGCCCGCCTGGTTCACTCTCAGTCTATCCCCAAGCCCAATTCGGCAATGCCACTGCTCAGCGAGTCGCCGGCCAATTGGGCGTTTCCCCATCTGGCGCAACCCTCCGGCGGCGGCGCGGCGGCATAGGCATCCGGCGCGGCGTCGTGCCTCCGTTTCCACATCTTAGCCACACGCCGCAGCAGGCGAGCGGCGTGGCTTCATGTGGCCTGTTTATTGAAGATTATTGAAGAAAGAATACTAGGTAATTTATTCCGGCTTCCTGTTTCATTTCATGAGATTTGTTCGCAGTGAATTCACGAATTATTGAAGAATAAGGATTTCATGTGGCCTGTATCGCTATGTTCTTTGGGCTATTAGATCCCCGTGAGGATTAATCAGATTGTTTGTGACAATAGCAGATTATAGTATGTTCTAGTTAGTCGCATGCTTTTTTTAGATCCAGTTGCTTAACTGAATCCAGTTTAGTTCCCTGCTATTTACATTGCCTAGTCTTATTCTCTAGCTCCCACAGTACTAATCTCGTAGAATTAATCTTTTTCACAGGTAGTCTTGTACTCCATCCGTCCCAAAATAAGTGTCGCAGACTTAGTACAACTTACTAAGTCTGTGACACTTATTTTTGGGATGGAGGGAGTACTTGGCATGGCCACACATAATCTAAAATGCTAAAAAGAACGAATACGGGGACACGAGATACGACCTTTTCCGAAAACAGCCCATCGGAGACATGGCATACGACATTTTCCAAAAACAGCCCATCGGGGACACGGCAAGTTTGTATAACAATAAATAAATATATGCCATGTAATATAGAGTTAAAGACAAAAAAAATAATGAGAAAGAGATCAGAATGGAGAATACTGCCCCATTTGTTGTCTGTTGTCTCCTATTTCAAGTGGTTGATTGATCATCCAGACCAGATCCAGGTCAATTGTCATTGCAACTTGCAAAACACATCACCAGGTGGTTGTCCTCCTTCACTCTCACGGTCTCACCCACAGATGATTGGCTACCTGCGGTGGCGCCACTCCCAGATGTTGTTTTCTAACATGAAGCACCAATCAACAGTTCAGAACAACATGAGGAAGCAACAAGCAAGCAGCATCACAGGAACAGCATGGTGAAGCAACAAGGAAGCAGCAGCAGCAAGGGCATTGGGAACAGGGGAAGCAACCAGCAGCAACTCAACAAAAAATGGATTCAGATAGATGAAAGGGGTCGAGGTTACCTGCTCCAGCTTGGTTGCCGTTGGGAGGAGAGGCTTCTGCACTTGGGAGACGGCGGCAAATCCATATGGCGGTGGCGGTGGCGACTCCAGGAGGTGGCGGCGGCGAGTCCAGCATCTGGTAAACCATATATTTTGTGGCGTCGACCAGTCCAGGAGGTTTCCCAGCTTTGTAGCGGCCGTGAATGCAACCTGCAAAGAAAAGGGCTTTCCTATCGGGCCGAAGCGTAGTTTGGCCGACCGAGTCCCCCACGTGACCCCTGCGTGTCCCTGCCGTGTCCTCCCTTTTTTTTAATCCGTAAATCGCGAAATATGGCGGGATACCGAGCGTGTCCCCTTGTCCGGCCGTATCAGCACGGGGATTTGGCAACTTCTGCCGCGTCCATGCTTTGTAGCTAAAATGACAAAACTGCTAAATCCGCACTTTCAGCTTGCAGCATGATCGCACATGTATTCAACAAAAGAAACCCCTTTCCAACTTGCAGCATGGGAAATGGTTGCTATTCAAGATCACAAATTAGGATATTGTAACACATGTCAAATGATAATCAAGCTTTTGAGCTTACCAGTGCAGTAGTCAAGTTCAGTTCTGTTTATAGAAACATACCGGACTTGCTTCCCTAAACTGCCTTCTCTCGGTTGTTCCTTTTTTTCTATGAACAAGCAACTTACTTAGTGCACCATTTAATTTCAGCACGTGTTGTATTTTTAGTGATAGCACGCTAATATAGGCTCCCTGTATTCTGGAAATGTTAGGACATCTTAATCCGGATTCTGAAGAAATGAGTACCTGTAAAAAGGCCAGGGCGGAATCTACATCTGTTGTGAGTTCAGACAGACTGAGCAGTCTACCTCCAGAGATAAAGGGCGACATCCTAACCCGTCTGAATGTCGAAGAAGCGGTTAGGACTAGCACCTTATCAACTACTTGGAGGGATGCATGGACTAATATGCCAAAAATATTTCTGCCCGATGGAAATTTTGCAAGAACCAAGTTCGTCACATTAGTCGATATGGTGCTATCACTCCACAAGGGAACTGTAGAGAAGTTCGATATTTCAGGTAGCAAAACTTACCATAACGAGTTCGGCAGGTGGATGCTCATGCTTTCAAGGAGATCACCAAGATCAATTATAATGGAGTTGAAATCAGGGCCTGGTTATAGGATTCCCTCATGTCTATTTTCCATCGGCGATTTAGAGATTCTGCACCTGCAAAACTGCATCATCAGCTTGCCCCAGGTATTCCAAGGTTTCAAGAGATTAACTCGCCTCAACCTGAAAAATTTCTTGTCTACAGACACGGAGATCCAAAATCTGGTCTCCTTCTGCCGCATACTGAGTTTTTTGGAACTAGCTTCTTTTGAGGGCATCAACCATCTAACCGTTCAAGCTCCTAAACTGAAACTTCTTTATGTTGTTGGGGACGTTGAAGACATTAATTTGGATGCCCCTAATTTGGAGATGGCTGCTCTCTTTCTTGATCACAAAGCTATAGCACATCATTCTGATCCAATTGTGCTTCACAAGGAAAGCTATGTCAAGCAGTTACTGGGAAGCCTAAGTGACATCAAAACCCTTGCAATTAGCGACTCTTTACTGAGGGTGAGCTATTATTAGCTCTAGCATTACTATGGGCTTCTTTTGGCTCCTGACTAATCTGTATTGACACTTCCTTTTTGTTTTTCTGTTCATGGTGTAGTATCTATCAAAAGGTTGCATACTTACAAAGCTCCCTGCCGTGTTTGCTCACCTGGAGGATATTTATCTTGCGATATGCTTTGGGGACCAGCGGCAATTCTTGGCCGCTTGTTCATTGTTTCAGAATGCCCCTAACTTAAAGAAGCTTGACTTGTGGGTACGTATGCCTCCAGTAAATCCTCTCCCTTCCTCAGTCATTCAGTCCATGTTCATTCTTATATTTATGGCACCTAATTATTGAGTTGTGAAAAAAATGCAGAGTCAATCTAAGAGCACATGGGATCAGGATCAGGATCAGGCGAGCATTCAGAGCTTACCATGCAAGTGCAATTGGATCATCTCGTAACAGCCAGTGTGAAAGGTTTCAGGGGTGTGGACTGCGAAGTTGGTTTCGTGGAAAAGCTACTGAACTGGGCACCAGCTCTGGAAGAAGTGAAGATAGAATGGATGGGCAAAACAGAGTGCAGCATGGTTCTTGCTAAGCTATTAGCTCTGCCGAGGGTGTCTCCCAGGGCGAAGGTCATTGTTACATTTTGATAAGCTTGCATCCCTGTAGTCTACCGAGCATCCCCCATCACTTTGCCGCCAAGTAGGACTGTTTGATCTTTCTTTATGCCAAGACTAGATGATGGTTATATATGTGTGCATTTGAGGCAAATCATCAGGCAGAGGGAGTACTTAATGTGCTATTAGCAAGTGTTTTCCTTTGTTGAGCCGGGGACACACAAGCCGCTGTGGTACGAATTCTTTGCAATGTGTGCATTTGAGGCAAATCATCAGGCAGAGGGAGTACCTAATGTGCTATAAGCAAGTGTTTTCCTTTGCAATGTTGTTAGTACGAATTCTTTGAATATCCATGATGCTAATGATGATTGCACTAGTTATGATGAAAATGTCTCCTATAAACATGTCAATTTTTGTGGAGTGCATTGGGTTTGTAAGTACACACCAAATAGGGAAGATAGATATTGCAAGAGGCATAAGTACTTAGAAACCAAATTGTTGCAAGAAGAGCTAGATGAATGTGCTGAAAGATTCAATATTTTTCGCGCCCCTTGTGAACTTTGCAATGAACATGGTCATTTAAAGCTCCAATGCAAATTGTTTCATGATCGTATCGTGTCCAAAAATTGTGATGACTTGATTTCCCTTGCACATCATAGTGAACTTATTTTGCTCTTTCGTTATGAAGAAATTAAACGTATAACTAAGGATATTCCAAAATTTGTCCTTGATAAAGTTCTTCATTTTGATCTAGAGAAAATTTATATGTATTGTGCGGTGAATTGTATTGAAAATCCTTATATTGCCAATTACGTAAAGAAAAGAAAACAAATAGAAGATGAAGAGAATACTAATGAAAGGGAAGAGACTTCCCAATACCCTCCTATTATTTCTTATGATGAATCAGGTAACGAGGATGAGCCTTCTATTCAACCAATCTCATTAATAAGGAGCTCCAAAAAGAGGATTGAACCCACACATGATGTGGTGAAGAAGAAGAAAAGAAAAAGGAAGAGAGGTAAAAAGGTATCTCTCCCAGATAAAGTTGCTCCTATTATTGTTGTGCCTCATAAAAATGAATCAAAAATAATTGTGGAAGATGATGCACTTGATGATAATCTCGTTATGCCTATTGCTTGTTGTGATGATTATGATTGGGAAGATAATGATACTTCTTATGATCTCGAAAATATTTTTGGCACTTGCTTGGAAGAATATGATAATAATGTTTGCTATACTATTGGTGCTATCCATACTATTAATGATGAGAGTGATTATGCTTATGATATAAAAAGGCCCAAGCTTGGGGATGCTATGTTTAATAATGATGATATTTTTAGCCTCTCAAGTTTCGATATGCAAAGTTGTTATGATGATATATAGCATGCCTTCTACCTATGATGATTATATTGATGAATGTGGGTTTGGAAGAGTGTCAACTTTAGGAAGTAATGATCCCACTATTTTGGAGTATGTTGAATCTTATAATATTTATGAAAGTGGATTTGGAGAGGTCATGACTTTATTTAGTGATGTATCCACTATCTTGGAAGAGGTTTCAATCGATTATGATGAGAACAAAGTTGCTACTTATGATGATTATTGTGATGAAACTTATGCTATAAAAAGTAGCGATGATTATATTTATAAAACTTGTCATGATTATGATTACCCTTTCTCTGAACATTACTCTTTTAATGTGGAAACAATTTATAGTATTCAAGTCTCTTATGATACTCACACTATTCCGAATGAGAAGAATTTTGCTTATGTGGAGAGTAATAAAATTTCTATGCAAGTAGATCATGAAAAGAATGATTTAGTTGCTGGTTATATTGTTGAATTTATTCATGATGCTACTGAAAGTTATTATGAGGGAGGAACATATGCTTGTAGGAATTGCAATAATATCAAGTTTCCTCTCTATGTGCTTAAAGTTTTGAAGTTATGCTTGTTTTACCTTCCTGTGCAAGTTGATCATTGTTCCCATAAGTTGTTTGCTCACAAAATCCCTATGCATAGGAAGTGGGTTAGACTTAAATGTGCTAGTCATATTCTTCATGATGCTCTCTTTATGTTTCAATTCTTATCTTTTATGTGAGCATCATCGAAATCATCATGCCTAGCTAGGGGCGTTAAACGTTAGCGCTTGTTGGGAGGCAACCCAATTTTATTTTAGTTTCTTGATTTTTGGTTCTGTTTAGTAATAAATAATTCATCTAGATTCTGTTTAGATGTGGTTTTGTGTTTAATTTAGTGTTTGTGCCAAGTAGAACCTTTGGGAACACTTGGGTGAAGTCTTTATGATCATGCTATAAAAACAGAAACTTTAGCGCTCACGAGATTAGCTTCAAATTTTTACTAGAGAGTGATATTTAGTTGATTCTTTTTGCAGATGATTACTAGACAAATTCCTCAGGTCCACCAATTTATTTTAGAACTTTTGGAGTTTCATAAGTTTGCGTTAGTTACAGATTACTACAGACTGTTCTGTTTTTGACAGATTCTGTTTTCTATGTGTTGTTTGCTTATTTTGATGAATCTATGGCTAGTAAAATAGTTTATAAACCATAGAGAAGTTGGAACACAGTAGGTTTAACACCAATATGAATAACAATGAGTTTGTTACAGTAACTTGAAGTGGTGTTTTGTTTTTTTCGCTAACAGAGCTCACGAGTTTTCGGTTAAGTTTTGTGTTGTGAAGTTTTCAAGTTTTGGGTAAAGATTCGATG
Source organism: Triticum aestivum (assembly GCF_018294505.1). NCBI lineage: Eukaryota > Viridiplantae > Streptophyta > Magnoliopsida > Poales > Poaceae > Triticum > Triticum aestivum. The sequence goes on from NC_057800.1 coordinate 734,758,194, forward strand.
GACTATGGAATAAGGAGTGGCAAGAGGCTAAGCTTGGGGATGCCCAAAGAACCCCAAGGTAATATTCAAGGATAACCAAGGGTCTAAGCTTGGGGATGCCCCGGAAGGCATCCCCTCTTTCGTCTTCGTTCATTGGTAACTTTACTTGGAGCTATATTTTTATTCACCACATGATATGTGTTTTGCTTGGAGCGTCATTTTATTTTCTTTAGATTTGCTTGCTGTTTGAATAAAATACCAAGATCTGAAATTCTTAAATGTTAGAGAGTCTTCACATAGTTGCATGATTATTCGACTATTCATTGATCTTCACTTATATCTTTCGGAGTAGTTTGTTGTTTGCTCTAGTGCTTCACTTATATCTTTTAGGGCATGGTGGTAGTTTAATTTTGAAGAAATAAATGAACTCTCATGCTTCACTTATATTATTTTGAGTGTCTTAAATAGCATGGTAATTTTCTTAAATAATCATAATATGCTAAGCATACAAGATATGTAAGAATTCTTATGAGTGTGTTGAATACTAAGAGAAGTTTGATGCTTGATGATTGTTTTGAGATATGGAGGTAATAATATCAAAGTCGTGCTAGTTGAGTAGTTTTGAATTTGAGAAATGCTTGTGTTGAAGTTTGCAAGTCCCGTAGCATGCTCGTATGGTAAACGTTATGTAACAAATTTGAAACATGAGGTGTTCTTTGATTGTCTTCCTTATGAGTGGCGGTCAAGGACGAGCGATGGTCTTTTCCTACCAATCTATCCCCCTAGGAGCATGCGCGTAGTGCTTTGGTTTTTGATGGCTTGTAGATTTTTGCAATAAGTATGTGAGTTCTTTATGACTAATGTTGAGTCCATGGATTGTACGCACTCTCACCCTTCCATCATTGCTAGCCTCTTCTGTACCGTGCATTGCCCTTTCTCACATTGAGAGTTGGTGCAAACTTCGCCGGTGGATCCAAACCCCGTGATATGATACGCTCTTTCACACATAAACCTCCTTATATCTTCCTCAAAACAGCCACCATACCTACCTTTTATGGCATTTCCATAGCCATTTCGAGATATATTGCCGTGCAACTTTCCACCATACCGTTTATCATGACACATTCATCGTTGTCATATTGCTTAGCATGATCATGTAGTTGACATAGTATAGCTGGCAAAGCCACCATCATAATTCTTTCATACATGTCACTCTTGATTCATTGCATATCACGGTACACCACCGGAGGCATTCATATAGAGTCATACATTGTTCTAGTATCGAGTTATAATCATTGAGTTGTAAATAAATAGAAGTGTGATGATCATCATTCAATAGAGCATTGTCCCAATAAAAAAAGAGGAAGAAGAAGGCCCAAAAAAGAGAAAAAAAGAAAATAAAAAGGGGCAATGCTACTATCCTTTTTTCACACTTGTGCTTCAAAGTAGCACCATAATCTTCATGATAGAGAGTCTCTTGTTTTGTCACTTTCATTTACTAGTGGGAACTTTTCATTATAGAACTTGGCTTGTATATTCCAACGATGGACCTCCTCAAGTTCCCTAGGTCTTCGTGAGCAAGCAAGTTGGATGCACACCCACTAGTTTCTTTTGTTGAGCTTTCATACATTTATAGCTCTAGTGCATCCGTTGCATGGCAATCCCTACTCCTCGCATTAACATCAATCGATAGGCATCTCCATAGCCCATTGATTAGCCTCATTGATGTGAGACTTTCTCCTTTTTTGTCTTCTCCACATAACCCCCGTCATCATATTCTATTCCACCCATAGTGCTATATTCATGGCTCGCGCTCATGTATTGCGTGAAGGTTTATAAGTTTGAGATTACTAGAGTATGAAACAATTGCTTGGCTTGTCATCGGGGTTGTGCATGATGATAGCATTCTCGTGTGACGAAAATGGAGCATGACTAAACTATATGATTTTGTAGGGATGAACTTTCTTTGGCCATGTTATTTTGAGAAGACATAATTGCTTAGTTAGTATGCTTGAAGTATTATTATTTTTATGTCAATATGAACTTTTGTCTTGAATCTTTCGGATCTGAATATTCATATCACAAGTAAGAAGAATTACATTGAAATTATGCCAACTACCATTCCACATCAAAAATTATCTTTTTTATCATTTACCTACTCGAGGACGAGCAGGAATTAAGCTTGGGGATGCTTGATACGTCTCCAACGTATCTATAATTTTTGATTGCTCCATGCTATATTATCTACTGTTTTGGGCAATATTTGGCTTTATTATCCACTTTTATATTACTGTTGGGACTAACCTATTAACCGGAGGCCCAGCCCAGATTTGCTGTTTTTTGCCTATTTCAGTATTTCGAAGAAAAGAAATATCAAACGGAGTCGAAACGGAACGAAATCAACTTGAGAAGTTATTTTTGGAAGGAAAGCTATCGGATGGACTTGGACCCCACGTCAGGAAAGGAGGGAGGCGGGCATGTGGGGCCCCTGAAGCTCCACCGACGTACTTCCTTCACCCATATATACCTACGTACCCTAAAACTTCCAGAACGGAGATTAGATCTGGAGTTCCACCGCTGCAAGCCTCTGTAGCCACCAAAAGTCAATCGGGACCCTGTTCCGGCACCCTGCCGGAGGAGGGAACCCTCACCGGTGGCCATCTTCATCATCCAGGCGCTCTCCATGAAGAGGAGGGAGTAGTTCACCCTCGGGGCTGAGGCTATGTACCAGTAGCTATGGGTTTGATCTCTCTCTCGCTCTCTCTCTCTCTCTCTCGTGTTCTTGATTGGCACGATCTTGATGTATCGCGAGCTTTGCTATTATAGTTAGATCTTATGTTTCTTCTCCCCCTCTACTCTCTTGTAATGGATTGAGTTTCCCCTTTGAAGTTATCTTATCGGATTGAGTCTTTAAAGATTTGAGAACACTTGATGTATGTCTTGCCGTGCGTATCTGTGGTGACAATGGGATATCACGTAATTCACTTGATGTATGTTTTGGTGATCAACTTGCGGGTTCCGCCCATGAACCTATGCATAGGGGTTGGCACACGTTTTCGTCGTGATTCTTCGGTAGAAACTTTGGGGCACTCTTTGAGGTTCTTTGTGTTGGATTGAATAGATGAATCTGAGATTGTGTGATTCATATCGTATAATCATACCCACGGATACTTGAGGTGACATTGGAGTATCTAGGTGAAATTAGGGTTTTGGTTCATTTGTGTCTTAAGGTGTTATTCTAGTACGAACCCTAGGGCTGTTTGTGACACTTATAGGAATAGCCCAATGGATTGATTGGAAAGAATAACTTTGAGGTGGTTTCGTACCCTACCATAATCTCTTCGTTTGTTCTTCGCTATTAGTGACTTTGGAGTGACTCTTTGTTGCATGTTGAGGGATAGTCATGTGATCCAACTATGTTATTATTGTTGAGAGAACTTACACTAGTGAAAGTATGAACCCTAGGCCTTGTTTCAACGCATTGCAATACCGTTTACGCTCACTTTTATCATTAGTTACCTTGCTGTTTTTATATTTTCAGATTACAAAAACTTATATCTACCATCCATATTGCACGTGTATCACCATCTCTTCACTGAACTAGTGCACCTATACAAGTTACCATTGTATTGGGTGTGTTGGGGACACAAGAGACTCTGTTATTTGGTTGCAGGGTTGCTTGAGAGAGACCATCTTCATCCTACGCCTCCTACGGATTGATAAACCTTAGGTCATTCACTTGAGGGAAATTTGCTACTGTCCTACAAACCTATGCACTTGGAGGCCCAACAACGTCTACAAGAAGAAGGTTGTGTAGTAGACATCATACATATCTGAATGGGAGTACACATTATGCTGCGTGTGACATTTGAGTTGGACATGAAGTGTTCCAAATATTCGAATTCACCTTAAACTGGATTCTAGTTTCTGAATTTGAGTATCGCCATTTGTAAACCATATTCATATATGACAGTGGAATACATCTTTGTCATCCTTTCGAAGATATATAAAAACACATAGAATGATTTATAAAGATTCATATAGGAATACAAAATGGATTCAAATTTAGTTGCCGGGTAATCGTGGATGCTTATTGTCCCAAAATTCGAAAGAAACGGCAAAATGTCCACTCCTACGTCGGCTGCCCGAAGCCAAGTGTTTGGGAGATGGAAATTACTGTCTACCCATTACACGGACAATCCATCGGCCCGATTTCCACTGCTCTAAATAGGGGTAGGTTAGTAACTTCAATTAGATGTGACACCACCGCCTCTGAGCCCATTCCGACACGGTGGGCGTCAAACATGGGCGGCAATACTCATTTGATTCAAGCTCGTCCGAAAGACCTCTGTTTCTCCCTCCATTCCCCATTCATACACGATGGGCAGAAAAACAAACTCTCCTCGTCCAAAATCGATGTAGGCTAATATTTTAAATAGGGGCAGATGTGTAACTTCCATCAGACGTGACACAACCATCCTACCTGTCAGCCCCGTTCATACACCGTGGGCGCCAACCGTGGGCGGCAAAACACCCTCTCCTCGCCCGAAATAGTTACCGGCAAATATTTGGGAGATGCGAGATTACCGTCCTATCCCCAACTGACGAGACGTCCAAATTTTAAACGGGAGCTAAGTTCGTAACTTTCCCATATTTCAGACAGGCGCGTCCCAAAAACATGGTTCCCCGTACCTCTCCCTCCATTTTCCCATTCATACACCGTCCGCACTAGAACACCCCATCCCCACACCAGCCTCCGTCCACCACCCCATCCATCGCCGCCGTCCTCCACCACATCCATCGCCATCGTCCTCCACCATGCCGGAGCGCCTACAAAGACCGCATCGTCCACTGCTAGAGATGGACGTTTCTCATCCACGGCGATGAACCAATAGCCTTGCATCACGTCCTCTCGCTTCATCGGCACCGTCGTCCTCTTTGTCGGGGCCGCTCACACGACCTTCTCTTCCACCGCAACGGGACTTATCCCCCGATGCACCCGTCTACCGTCGCAGATCTGCTTCAACGCCACCGACAGCCATCGCATCCCCGATGCCTACATGGCGCCACAAGAGAGGTGGTACTTCATATCTCCTCAACTTTTTGATCTCAACCATAAAATAGATCTTAACTTGGTTACTCTACTTTCTTTTCAGCTCTTAGAATTTAGTTCTTAGTTTGAAGCAAACAATGGATGCTAAATATCATTTCTCCGGTTTGCAACTTCAAATCTGCCATGGCACAGCCATAATACGGTTTAATTGATCATGCTTAGGGTTTAATTGATCATGTTGGTTCCATGGTGGTTTCTTTAATAGAAATCGGAGGGGAAACCCTCTTTGGCTAAAAAATATGCTTAGAGTTTCCCCCTTTTATGATCACTATACGATCAGAATACGTGCTTCATGTCATAATAACACTACTTCACCCATCAAGCTAAACAAGCTTAGTTGTTCAAATATGAATCTAATATTATTAAAACAGAGTTGTTTAATTGGTCAGCTAAATGTTCCTAAATTAGTTTCAAAAATGCATGTTCGCCGCTCAGGTGTGTATCTCTGTGTGTGGTCTGGTCAGCATGGTTGGGGAGATGAACTTTGCATATGCAGGGGTTTATAGGGAGACACTCTCCGAGTTGAATCCGCAATGCATTCCATAGATAATCTGACTACTTTTTATGTTTTCATGAATCTCAGACTCTGAACAGCATCATAATGATTATGAGCTTGTGCGCATGGAAAGAATAAAGCAGAACAATGCCATGGCTGTCAAACTTGGCATTAAGGGACTGAAATCAAGTCTGGATGCAATGCAATGCAAACGCTCTCCACCTATAGATTCGTGCTCATAATATGATCGTAACAGTGATTCTGAGCTAGAGGGAGACCTAAGTCAATGTAGCTCCCTAGTGGAGGTGTCAGAGGAAGATGCCCTATCTTATTCACCCATCAAGGTACTTGCTCTAACTTTCCAAGGTTACATTGCTCGCACATATCTTGCAACTGATGCTTTGCATTGCTTCTACTTTGTTGAACTGCCATTAGCTTAGTTTACACATCGTGTATGTGAATACGCCCTGCCTATCCATTTTCAGTACATATTCCATCTGTCATCACACCATATTTATCCATTCAAATGTTGTTCTTGTGTATCAGACGTTCAAAAGGAAGAGGGTGATTGTTGACCGTGGAGGAGCAAAGCAAAGTATTTGGAAAAGGTAGTGGCACCTGATAAATCAATTAGCCCATTAGGTGTAGTTGCAATATCACCTGACCCATAAAATACCCCAACTCTAGCAGACTCTAGCCCTACTACACTGGTCATTTCTGATGCCCCAACTCAGCTGACCCCAACTGCAGCAAACAGTATGATTATGCCAGTTGACATAGCACCAGCTGTACGACGCAAAACCCCCATTCCAGCAAAGCGTACACCAAATCCAGTTGCCAAATTCCTTTTCGAACCAGAGAGAGCCTCAATTGCAGCAAATAGGACCCCTGTTCCATTTCTTCCCAGTTTAGAAGACGAAGCTTATGTTGTTGTCAGGAACTTTGTGTGCATCTTTCCTTCATGGAAGGATTATACCGCAGACACAGAAAAAATTCCAGTCTTCCTCCGCAACTTACGCGTAAGTAATGTACTAATGTTATTCATGGTCATTACTGCATATGTTTCTGCTGATGGAAGACACAAGATTTCATTCTTTTAAATAGGCAAGGAGCAAATTGGATTGTGATGACGAGCAAGGGTTGGTTGCGCTTTTCAAGAACTTGTTGATGAAGTATCATTCCTACCTAAGGCAAGCGCACTTCGATGGCAAGCCTCTGAACGAAATTTTTATAAAGTCTCCGATGCTACATTTATCCAACGGTGACTGGAATAATCTTGTTACACATTGGTCTCGGCTGCAGCGTAAGGTACTGTCTATGATATCACATCACAATTTGAACTACATTTCTGCATTTGCCTTAATGTCTCACTTGTACGAAAACTGTTAGCAGAAGAAAATTCGTTCTCAAGGGACCACGGAATCTCGCAACTATACTGCACACTGCATTGCTCTTGTGAGTACCTCTTGCCCTGTATGACCATACTTACTTTCATAGATGTTTGATTATGTAGCATCACTGCACATGTTAGCCTCGTAATCGTCCATTTGGTGGACATTATAAGATCCGTATGGACTCTTACATAAATTTAGAATCAACCTAATGCTTTTGAAGAGGTTTAGCTCTGCAGTCCTCTTGTAAGGACTGAACATGGTCTATCACTGTACTTACATTAACAGCTACTCCCTCTGTCCCATAATATAAGAACGTTTTGTACAGTACACAAGTGTTCAAAACACTCTTGTATTATGGGAAGAGGGATTGGTTCATTTTGTAGCATTCTGCATCTTATCTCCCTCGCCCACCATTTACTAAAAAATATCAGATCTATATTTAATCTTACCAACAAGTAGAATACACAAACAATGCCAGTGTAGAAGTGTAGCCCATTGCTCTTGTCAGTATATTTTGTCCTGCAATGCTTGTACTTCCAGGGATTGGTAGTTGATTATGTAGCATCAATCTGCATCTTATCTTCATTATCCTCTGTCCCTTCCAGTATTATCATATCTATAATTACTCTCTACAAAATGTAGAGTACAAGCAATCCTTATGAAGAAGATTTTGTGCTGAAATTCTTGAGTTATCCTTCCCTTGACATGGAGAAGGGCATTATAAAGACGGTGTTAACTATTAATGTAAGTCAATCCTTCTAAAGCCTTTATCCTCAACTGCTGTTTAATTTGCTCATACTCCCTATCGTTTACTGCTGTTTAGTTTGCTGTTTCTACCAAAATGCATGTTCGTAAGAACCATAAGTTCTAAGTTTTACTTGTAAAACCAAATTCCTTATTCATACCATGCACATTACTTAATACGCCCTATATGTATGCTTGTTCTTGTGGATCCATAATCCAGTGTGTGGTGAAGCAGCCCACGTTTGCACCTTGTCATCTCCTGTTTTATCTTACTGATGTGGCTGATGATATGAACAACATGCCATGCACATTATCCAAAATAGATATAATGATTTTCTTTGCCCTTCATCTATGCTTGTTATGTTGACATGGTAATCCAGTAGTGTGGTGAAGCTCCCCGCATTATGAACAATGCCAAATTATGCTATTGATATTTTGAACTTACTCTTTATTTTCTAATTTGAAATTGGATAGAATTGACAGAACAGTTATCATCTTTGTTTATACATGTGCAATCTCTCTGCTTTGTTTCAGGGTGATATGCCTAATGGCATGCACAAGTCTGTTGAAGGCTGTGAGACAAACCCAACATATATTGCAGCAAAGAAGGCAAAACATCTTGAAGATAGCGAGACAACCCCAAAGTCTTGTCTTGATGCAGTGTTCAAGTTACTTGAGACTAACAGTCAGACAAGCTCACGGAATTTGTTGTCTGAATCAGTCCGACTTCTTCAGTCCCAAGTTCTAGCAGAAAGGCATTCTGTAACTCAACTTCGACTTGAAGTCCTATCTCTAAGAAAGATTGCGGAGAACACCAATGAGAACCTCATCGCTAAACAGCTACACCTGGAAGCTATGACTGACATGCTAGGCCGGTCTCACAGCCTTGCTCAGTAGCTTGCGCAGCAGTTCCCCCTCAAGGCTAACCTTTCTTGAACTGTCTGGGAAGTGGTCTCGGTTTAGTACTATTTTGTTATGCTACAATGGTGCCCAGTTTTTGTAATATGCTTCTTCGTTGCGTTTTATGATCACTGGTGGCGAACTTCGATGCCCAGTGGATGTAATATAACTTAAATCCTTTATTGTATAGTGTAGGTTTATTCTTAGTTAATATGTCGTAATTTCTTTATTATATAGGGTAGGTTTGTTCTTAATTCCTACTAGTTACGCAACAGCCCGAAATGAAACCCGGCCCATGATTGTGCGAATCAAATCACGGGCTTTTAACAGGCCAAAATTGTCTCAGTCTTTGTTTGGCCCAATCAGATATCGGCTACGAGCAGGCCTGATGCAAACCGGGCAGTAGTTAGGCCCAACTATATGACAAGCTTTTAACAGGCCAAAATTAATATAGGGCCGAAATGTTAAACGGGCCCTTAACAGGCCAAAACTAATATCAGGCCGAATTACTAAGTGGGCCTTTAGAAAGTGGGCTCAAAAGCATAGTGTCCAGTTGACGGGCCGAATCTGATATGGGTCATAATTGAGCCCAAAGCCTCTTAAAGGGCCGGACCTAATCTGGGCCGTAATTTGGCCAAGAACGTGGTAGGCTTTTAACGGGCCGGATCTCATATATGCCACTATTAGGTCCGGAGCGTGGCAGGCCATTAATGGACCGGATCAAATATGGGCCGGCATTTGGCCCAAAACATGGCAGCCAGTTAATGGGTCGGCCTACCAGGGCCCTCAAAATCTTGTGGGCCTACAGCTGGGCCGGCCCATTAATGTCGACGAAATCTCGTGGGCCTTTAACTGGGCCGGCCCATTATGACCCGCAAGAATCTTGTGGGCCTTTACCTGGGTCGGCCCATTATGACACACAAAAATCTTGTGGGCCTTTACCTGGGCCGGCCCATTATGGCCCGCAAAATCTTGTGGGCCTTTAGCTGGGCCAACCCATTATGGTCCGCAAAATCTCGTGGGCCTTTAGCTGGGCCGGCCCATTATGGTCCGCAAAATCTTGTGGGCCTTCAGTTGGGCCGGCCCATTTAAACTTTGGGCCGGTCCACGTGTCAACATATCTTAGGCGCGTCTCGCCCATTGGATGAGTGACACCTGTGCCAACGCGGACCTGACACGTGTCTCCTCCAGCCAATGATGATTTTACACGTGGAAAATCCCCATTAGTCGGGGCTGTTAACGGGTTATCGGATCCAAAACCTGACTCGATAGCTTAACGGCGTTCCGTTACGGTGGATGCCACGTGTCGATCACCCTTCACGAAAGCACTTCTGTGACGCGCGATTTATCGTCATGGAAGTGGACACTTCTGTGATGATAATTTTAGTAATGTCATGGAACACTTCTACGACATCACAGGTATGACTATCTTGATCCAGTCATAAATTTGTCATGGATGTACATGGATGACAAAAAACGCGACCTACTGTGACAAACACGTATCATCACGGAAGTGTATTTTTTGTAGTGGAGACTGAAGGAAATATGCCCTAGAGGCAATAATAAAGTTGTTATTTATATTTCCTTATATCTATATCTATATTTATATCTATCTATATCTATCTATCTATATCTATATCTATCTATATCTATATCTATCTATACTTATACTAATTAGCGACTCCCAAGAAATTACCACGTTAATCAGATTTTACGAGCCGTTGATCTGGTGGGACCGAATTATTACGGTACAGATTAACCTTCGTAAAAAAGCCACAAACCTTTTGGCCAGTTTAGGTCGGCTGAAAATAGACTGATTATAAAGCCCATGTTTACAGCCGTAAGAGAGGCCCATAATGCTCTCACGATAGCCTCAAAGGAATCTTAAAGATTGTCTCCAAAAAAAGAAATCTAAAAGAAATAGTTTCTTAAAAAAAATATAAAAGAGATAGAGTCCCGTAAAAAATGCACCTCCGGCGCCTCTTTCTCTCCACGTCTCTCTCTACCTCTCAGGTCTCTCTTCCTCCACGCATGAAAAATCGATCTGTATCTCACCGATAATTCAAGCAAAGAAGATGGGCCATGGATCCCATGCATCTCTCTTTCTCTCTCATGTCTCTCTCTCTTCCGCTCTCATGTCTCTCTTCCTCCCCACATGAAAACCAGATCAGTATCTCTCTATAATTGGAACAAAGAAATTGAGGCCATGGATTCCTTGCCCCCCCTCTCACGTCTCTATCTTCCTCTCTCATCTCTATCTTCCTCCGCACATGAAAAACATATCCGTCTCTCTCTCAAACTGAAGCATAGAACTTGGCCGTAGCCATCAGATGGAAAGTAAGACGTGATCTCTCATACTACCACTTAGGGGTGTCTTATTCCCTTGGGACTCTCTCAGTTCCCTAGGAAAAACGTAATTTTTAAAAAAAATCTGAGAAATAAATTTGCTCACGCTTAGAAGTCCATATACATTAAGAACTCTTGATCTGATCGTTCCATACGAGAGCATGCATGTTATTACGTGAGGAAAGTGTAAACTAAGACCTCCTAACAATCAATTTACAAATAACCATTGGATCTTAATTTTACGACTAGGCTTAAATGTTATATGGAAGTATATTGGATTGTACTTAGCAGACAATATACGTTTAGAATTCTTGATCCAATCGGCCCTAAAGAGCCAATACATGTTCCCCTAAAAAAACAGAGTCCATAATACATGTTACGTGAGGAAACATGTAAACTCAGACCAACGAACAAGCTACATCTTCTCAAAAAATAAAATAAAATAACGAGCTATACATTTTTCACGGGGAACGTACTAATCCATTTACCCATGCATGTCACGCAGCCAGCAATATACTATCGCAGATAAATGCATGTTTGTTCCCTATGTTCAAAATCTGCGTACAGTACCTAGGTGTCATATACATACATCTAGGTACGAGGGATAACTATTCTCTTACCCACAAAAAAAGAACCAATTGTTCTATTCCAATAATATAGGTACCCAGTTTCAAAAATAAAAGTACAAAATCACAATGTGTGTAACCTGTATACTATATCAATCATGTCAATAAATATCATTTATAATACTTCCTATTCTCTCAAATTTTTGTATCTTATGCACTTAGTGTTGTAAAAATATATAAAGAAATTAGAGCCGCAAAATTCTAAATCTATCTAGAAAATATTTGTAATAACGAAATACTAGATTCGAAGATAACTGTAACTTCTAAAGGGGTGCAAGTGCGTCCGAAAATCACGGATTTAGACGTGAATGTGTGTATTTTTACTTGAGGCAATGACTATGTGTGTTTAAAGCTTAATAAATAAGATATTTAATGATTATGCAAAAAATTATGACCGACTGTAATCAATAAATAATCTTAGTTCATACTAATCAAAAGAAGGAATGTGCTCACGTACAAAAAAGAATTATGGCATAGGTGTCGCTAGATAATGCTATAGATCATACGCTAGAGTACCATTTAGTTGTCACCAGTCAAAGAAAGGTATGTGATTACTTTTCTTGATGGCTCGGTTGATATGTCGGAACCATATCCTAAACTCAAATAGGTTTCAAAAATATGAGAAATGTTAAACCTCCAATATATTTAGGAGGTTTCAATACTCCAAGAATTTAAGACTGACCATGAGAGAGCGCGATAGAGCACATTTGAATTCGGCGAAGATCGACCGAGTTATGTTGTAAGACATTACAAAACAATGATGTCACCAACTGTAGTTGTGGCACAAAGATCAACACAAAACTATGATAAATATAAACATCAGACATGAACCACTATGTTCTGAATATATCCATATCAAATTGGAATTGCACTCACATATATTCCTCTATACTATGAACAAGCCCGTGCGGACGCACGGGTTGACGACTAGTCATGATAAATGTTTATTATTCATGCTAGAATTGTATTAACCAGAAACTTGATACATGTGTGAATACATAGACAAAACAAAGTGTCCCTAGTATGCCTCTACTAGACTAGCTCGTTAATCAAAGATGGTTAAGTTTCCTAACCATAGACATGTGTTTTCATTTGATGAACGGGATCACATCATTAGGAGAATGATGTGATGGACAAGACCCATCTGTTAGCTTAGCATAATGATCGTTTAGTTTTATTGCTATTGCTTTCATCATGTCTTCAAAGGTGTTTGTTGTGTTGGCATAGATCGAGAATAGGATTTGTCACTGCGTGTATCAGAGACGTATCTCTGGGCCCTCTCGGTAATGCACATCACTATAAGCCTTGCAAGCAATGTGACTAATGAGTTAGGTACGGGATGATGCATTACAGAATGAGTAAAGAGACTTGCCGGTAACGAGATTGAACTAGGTATGAGGATACCGACGATCGAATCTCGTGCAAGTAACTGAAGGAAATATGCCCTAGAGGCAATAATAAAGTTATTATTTATTTCCTTATTTCATGATAAATGTTTATTATTCATGCTAGAATTGTATTAAACGGAAACTTAGTACATGTGTGAATAAATAAACAAACAGAGTGTCACTAGTATGCCTCTACTTGACTAGCTCGTTGATCAAAGATGGTTAAGTTTCCTAGCCATTGACATGAGTTGTCATTTGATGAACGGGATCACATCATTAGAGAATGATGTGATTGACATGACCCATCCATTAGCTTAGCACTATGATCGTTTAGTTTGTTGCTATTGCTTTCTTCATAACTTATACATGTTCCTATGACTATGAGATTATGCAACTCCCGAATACTGGAGGAACACTTTGTGTGCTACCAAACATCACAACGTAACTGGGTGATCATAAAGGTGCTCTACAGGTGTCTCCGATGGTACTTGTTGAGTTGGCATAGACCGAGATTAGGATTTGTCACTCCGATTATCAGAGAGGTATATCTGGGCCCTCTCGGTAATGCACATCACTATAAGCCTTGCAAGCAATGTGACTAATGAGTTAGTTGTGGGATGATGTATTACGGAACGAGTAAAGAGACTTGCCAGTAATGAGATTGAACTAGGTATTGAGATACCGACGATCGAATCTCGGGCAAGTAACATACCGATGACAAAGGGAACAATGTCTGTTGTTATGCGGTTTGACCGATAAAGATCTTCGTAGAATATGTGGGAGCCAATATGAGCATCCAGGTTCCCCTATTGGTTATTGACCGGAAACGTGTCTCGGTCATGTCTACATAGTTCTCGAACCCATAGGGTCCGCACGCTTAACGTTCGGTGACGATCGGTATTATGAGTTTATGTGTTTTGATGTATCGAAGGTAGTTCGGAGTCCCGGATATGATCACGGACATGACGAGGAGTCTCGAAATGGTCGAGACATAAAGATCGATATATTGGACGACTATATTTGGACATCGGAATGGTTCCGAGTGAGATCGGGAGTATACCGGAGCACCGGGAGGTTACCTGAACCCCCCCGGGAGGTATATGGGCCTTATTGGGCCTTAGTGGGAGAGAGGGGAAAGGAGAAAAGGAGGCCCCCCCAAGCCCAATCCGAATTGGGAAGGGGGCCGGACCCCCCTTTCCTTCCTCCTTCCTCCCCCTTCCTTCTCTCCTAATCCAACTAGGGAAGGGGGGGGGGAATCCTACTCCCGGTGGGAGTAGGACTCCCCTTGGGGCGCGCCTAGGAGGCCGGCGTCCTCCCCCTCCTCCACTCCTTTATATACGGGGGAGGGGGCACCCCATAGACCCACAAGTTGATCATTGATCTCTTAGCCGTGTGCGGTGCCCCCCTCCACCATAATCCACCTCGGGCATATCGTAGCGGTGCTTAGGCGAAGCCCTACGTCGGTAACTTCATCATCACCATCATAATGCCGTTGTGCTGACGGAACTCTCCCTCAAAGCTCTACTGGATCGTGAGTTCGTGGGACGTCACTGAGCTGAACGTGTGCTGATCGCGGAGGTGTCGTACGTTCGGTACTAGGATCGGTCGATCGTGAAGACGTACGACTACATCAACCGCGTTGTCATAACGCTTCCGCTTACGGTCTACGAGGGTACGTGGACGACACTCTCTCCTCTCGTTGCTATGCATCACCATGATCTTGCGTGTGCGTAAGAAATTTTTGAAATTACTACGTTCCCCAACAGTAACATTCTGATGACAAAGGGAACAACGTATGTTGTTATGCGGTTTGACCGATAAAGATCTTCGTAGAATATGTAGGGACCAATATGAGCATCCAGGTTCCACTATTGGTTATTGACCGAAGAGGTGTCTCGGTCATGTCTACATAGTTCTCGAACCCGTAGGGTCCGCACACTTAACGTTCGATGACGATTTGTATTATGAGTTATGTGATTTGATGAACCGAAGTTTGTTCGGAGTCCTGGATGAGATCACGGACATGAGGAGGAGTCTTGAAATGGTCGAGAGGTAAAGATTCATATATGGAAGGTTGCATTCGAACGTCGGAATGGTTCCAAGTGATTCGGGCATTTTTCCGGAGTACCGGGAGGTTACCGGAGCCCCCCGGGGAAAGATATGGGCCTTATGGGCCATACGAGGGAGGCTAACCAGCCCACAAGGGGCTGGTGCACCCCCCACATGGGAGGAGGCCGAATTGGACTTGGGAAGGGGGCGCCACCCCGCTTTCCTTCTCCTACTCCCTCTCCTTCCCCTTTTCCCCCTCCGGTAGTAGGAAAAAAGGGTGGGGCCGAATCCTACTAGGACTGGAGTCCTAGTAGGACTCCCCTCTCCCTGGCGCGCCCCTTGTTGGACGGCCTCCTCCTCCCCTCCTTTATATACGGGGGCAGGGGGCATCCCAAAGGCACAACAACACAAGTTGATCTTTTAGCCGTGTGCAGTGCCCCCCTCCATAGTTACACACCTCGGTCATATTGTCGTAGTGCTTAGGCGAAGCCCTGCGCCGGTAACTTCATCATCACTATCACCACGCCGTCGTGCTGACGCAACTCTCCCTCGGCCTCAAATGGATCAAGAGTTTGAGGGACATCACCGAGCTGAACGTGTGCAGATCGTGGAGGTGCCGTGTGTTCGGTACTTGGATCGGTTGGATCGCGAAGACGTTCGACTACATCAACCGCGTTACTAAACGCTTCCGCTTTCGGTCTACGAGGGTATGTATACACACTCTCCTCGCTCGTTGCTATGCTTCTCCTAGATAGATCTTGCGTGATCGTAGGTAAATTTTTTGAAATACTACGTTCCCCAACACTCCGGCGATCCACAAGGGCAAAGATGGGAGGATTTGTTGAAACAGTTTTCTAGACCGAGGATCGAAGACGAGGAGGAGTTCAAGAATCGAGGAGTGTCACCGACTTGAAGAACGATTTAGGGGCTACCAATGGAGTCCCGGACTAGGAGGTACCTACCATGTCGACTCCCGGCTAGGTGGGCTTTGACAAGGACCTCCTTTGCCGGTTCCATCATAGGACCCATGACGCATACAAGGAAGATTCCACAAGGTTTGATGCACAAGAGGAGGATCCTAGGCCACCGATACATTATATAAACCAAGACTAGGCTAGTCAATAAATCATATTCTAGACATCCTAGAGACTCATTCACATCCAATCTCATGGTAGATCACATGTACTTTGTACCCCATCCACAATCAATACAACAAAGCATGACGTAGTGTTTTACCTCTTTGAGAGGGCTCGTACCTGGGTAAACATCGTGTCCCCTGTGTCCTTGTTACCATCTAGCCAAGACTACCAGATCAAGACCCTTACCCAAGATCCGCCGGATTTAGCTCAGACATAGTGCAAGTATAATATAATGTCATCACCACCTTGACATTTGAGTTACATTGTAAAAACAAAAATTACCTTGCCTTCAATTGAGGTTGTGTAATTTACTGCAACAAAGACAAAAATATAGACCTCCTCCAATAACATAATAAACCTTCATGCAACACAACTAGAATGGTTTGACGTAACTAACCACACCTTTAATATGTGTATATGCTAGTGCGACAACATTACAATAGTTCGACTAAACTCTAAACATATAACAGTCTATAAACATTAGCTATGCACAATATAAAGGTAATAAGTTTCATGATCAGTCTAGTGGCCATGAAACACCATTAGAATATTTCACTTAAACTCAAAATCCTTAATAGCTATATTTTTTAAAAAATGGTGCTCACCACCATCACAAAACACCAGGATTGAAGAACGAGGCAACACATGTTGGGTCTAAAACAGCGCACGAGGGCGCGGGAGACCCGGCCTGCCATGAAATGGAAACACAAACGACTGGATGGAATTGACATCGTGGGACCATCTTAATTGGTCATGGCGTGCAAGCAGCCGAGTCGGGTGGTCGCGGTGGCATTAGAGGCACCATCTCCACGGATCAACGGCGGGACGGAATGGAGGGTATGATGTAGGCGAGCGACAGTGCGCAGCCGAAGAGAGTGAAAACTAAATTAAGGGAGAGGGGTTTGGTGGCGACAACGAGTGTTTGGACTGAAGATGACCAGTGTATACTTCGATAATAAACAGGCCACGTACACAACAACACTGACCGGCGGGAAATTGAAGGGTGGGATTTAAATGGTTGAGGTCAGAGAGAAGTTTCCCTTCATTGTAGTCATCGGAGAAAACCAGCATTGACCTGTCATTTTTAGACCGATCTGTGATAACCATTCATCCAAGCCAAAATAATCTAATCACTGACAGGCCTACCATGTCCAGTCAGTGCTAAGGGTCATCACTGATGCGTGTACCCTCTGTGATGAGGGGGCAGCGTTCTTTAGTTCTGTAGTAGTGTTTTCATGCTCGGTGTTGGGTTCGTTACACTTGTGCCACTCGCTTGAATGTCTTTTTATTTTTCTTTTCACGTGTTTGTTTGAGGATTTCTCACCACTTTGCATCTTTTCAGACGTTTTTACCTTTATTTAAAAAGGGGACGGAAGCCTGTTTCAAGAATAAGGGGTCGATTACGTGCAAATGTATATAATATTGCTAATTACTTGATATAAGTTTAATGTTTACTTGATCATTAGGGGGTCCAGGCTCCTGCTCGATTAGCATCAGCCGGCCGATCACGCGTCGCGTTCCGTCGCTCGTGCAGCCGTCAGATCCAAGTTCCATCTGACGATGCACAACGTACATCTTAGTGCAAAATACCTGATTCATGGCACCACATGACTCGGTCCGCGCGTGACGCGTGCCTCTGCCACCTTAACAACTTTTCTGCAATATCATATGTGTTGCAGAAGTCCTTTCGCAACAACACCCATGTTGCAAAACATTTAAGTCGAAAAAAATATTTCGCAACATCATCTGTGTTGCAGAAGTCGTTCCGCAGCAACACCCATGTTACAAAAAAGTTAAGACGAAAAGAAATTCCGCAACATCATCTGCGTTGCAAAAGTTGTTCTGCAACAACGCCAATGTTGCATAAAAAAGTCGAGACAAAAAATAGTAATTCTGTAACAGAATCTCTATTGTGAATGTTTCTGAAACATATGGTCTGTTGCAAAGAATAATTCTGCAACAATGCATTTGTTGCAATGATGAGGAAAGACCCGTGCCGCTGGATAACACCGGATCAAACGACCGTCAAGGCGGCGGATCTTTTAAAAAGATCTGCCGGCTTTTTAGCATTGTGGATCTAGTGATATCGGTATTCATGTGTTGTTCCCTTCTTGAATGCTTCGTCATTGAAGCACTTCTTTTACAATAAGGGGCGTTCTCATCAATGGCGATTGATCTTAACGTTTGCAGCTTCATGCTTGAGTTTGCTTCAACGGGATTTTTGGAGGTCATATTTTTTTTCTTTCCTTGTTTGTAGGCGTTGGTGTTGGCTATGCACATCTTAGTCTTGTAGAGAGTCTTCGTGTGTAATACTTGTATTTTCTTGATGCGATTTATAAATTAAAAAAAATCTACCCTTTATGAGGGAAAAACCCCCGAAAATGGTAGGCCATTCAAGTATTCAGCCCAAGGTAAGGACCAACGGCAAAGAAAAAGAAAGGCCCAATAAGGAGTAGCCATCCAGCCCGCCTGGTTCTCTCCCAGTCTATCCCCAAGCCCAATTCGGCAATGCCACTGCTCAGCGAGTCGCCGGCCAATTGGGCGTTTCCCCATCTGTCGCAACCCTCTGGCGGCGGCGCGGCGGCGTAGGCATCCGGCGCGGCGTCGTGCCTCCGTTTCCACATCTTAGCCACACGCCGCAGCAGGCGAGCAGCGTGGCTTCATGTGGCCTGTTTATTGAAGATTATTGAAGAAAGAATACTAGGTAATTTATTCCGGCTTCCTGTTTCATTTCATGAGATTTGTTCGCCGTGAATTCACGAATTATTGAAGAATAAGGATTTCATGTGGCCTGTATCGCTATGTTCTTTGGGCTATTAGATCCCCGTGAGGATTAATCAGATTGTTTGTGACAATAGCAGATTATAGTATGTTCTAGTTAGTCGCATGCTTTTTTTAGATCCAGTTGCTTAACTGAATTCAGTTTAGTTCCCTGCTATTTACATTGCCTAGTCTTATTCTCTAGCTCCCACAGTACTAATCTTAGAATTAATCTTTTTCACAGGTAGTCTTGTACTCCATCCGTCCCAAAATAAGTGTCGCAGACTTAGTACAGCTTACTAAGTCTGTGACACTTATTTTGGGATGGAGGGAGTACTTGGCATGGCCACACATAATCTAAAATGCTAAAAAGAACGGATACGGGGACACGAGATACGACCTTTTCCAAAAACAGCCCATCGGGGACATGGGATACGACATTTTCCAAAAACAGCCCATCGGGGACACGGCAAGTTTGTATAACAATAAATAAATATATGCCATGTAATATAGAGTTAAAGACAAAAAAAATAACGAGAAAGAGATCAGAATGGAGAATACTGCCCCATTTGTTGTCTGTTGTCTCCTATTTCAAGTGGTTGATTGATCATCCAGACCAGATCCAGGTCAATTGTCATTGCAACTTGCAAAACACATCACCAGGTGGTTGTCCTCCTTCACTCTCACGGTCTCACCCACAGATGATTGGCTACCTGCGGTGGCGCCACTCCCAGATGTTGTTTTCTAACATGAAGCACCAATCAACAGTTCAGAACAACATGAGGAAGCAACAAGCAAGCAGCATCACAGGAACAGCATGGCGAAGCAACAAGGAAGCAGCAGCAGCAAGGGCATTGGGAACAGGGGAAGCAACCAGCAGCAACTCAACAAAAAATGGATTCAGATAGATGAAAGGGGTCGAGGTTACCTGCTCCAGCTTGGTTGCCGTTGGGAGGAGAGGCTTCTGCACTTGGGAGACGGCGGCAAATCCATATGGCGGTGGCGGTGGCGACTCCAGGAGGTGGCGGCGGGGAGTCCAGCATCTGGGAAACCCTATATTTTATGGCGTCGACCAGTCCAGGAGGTTTCCCAGCTTTGTAGCGGCCGTGAATGCAACCTGCAAAGAAAAGGGCTTTCCTATCGGGCCGAAGCGTAGTTTGGCCGACCGAGTCCCCCACGTGACCCCTGCGTGTCCCTGCCGTGTCCTCCCTTTTTTTTAATCCGTAAATCGGGAAATATGGCGGGATACCGAGCGTGTCCCCTTGTTCGGCCGTATCAGCACGGGGATTTGGCAACTTCTGCCGCGTCCATGCTTTGTAGCTAAAATGACAAAACTGCTAAATCCGCACTTTCAGCTTGCAGCATGATCGCACATGTATTCAACAAAAGAAACCCCTTTCCAACTTGCAGCATGGGAAATGGTTGCTATTCAAGATCACAAATTAGGGTATTGTAACACATGTCAAATGATAATCAAGCTTTTGAGCTTACCAGTGCAGTAGTCAAGTTCAGTTCTGTTTATAGAAACATACCGGACTTGCTTCCCTAAACTGCCTTCTCTCGGTTGTTCCTTTTTTTCTATGAACAAGCAACTTACTTAGTGCACCATTTAATTTCAGCACGTGTTGTATTTTTAGTGATAGCACGCTAATATAGGCTCCCTGTATTCTGGAAATGTTAGGACAGCTTAATCCGGATTCTGAAGAAATGAGTACCTGTAAAAAGGCCAGGGCGGAATCTACATCTGTTGTGAGTTCAGACAGACTGAGCAGTCTACCTCCAGAGATAAAGGGCGACATCCTAACCCGTCTGAATGTCGAAGAAGCGGTTAGGACTAGCACCTTATCAACTACTTGGAGGGATGCATGGACTAATATGCCAAAAATATTTCTGCGCGATGGAAATTTTGCAAGAACCAAGTTCGTCACATTAGTCGATATGGTGCTATCACTCCACAAGGGAACTGTAGAGAAGTTCGATATTTCAGGTAGCAAAACTTACCATAACGAGTTCGACAGGTGGATGCTCATGCTTTCAAGGAGATCACCAAGATCAATTATAATGGAGTTGAAATCAGGGCCTGGTTATAGGATTCCCTCATGTCTATTTTCCATCGGCGATTTAGAGATTCTGCACCTGCAAAACTGCATCATCAGCTTGCCCCAGGTATTCCAAGGTTTCAAGAGATTAACTCGCCTCAACCTGAAAAATTTCTCGTCTACAGACATGGACATCCAAAATCTGGTCTCCTTCTGCCCCATACAGAGTTTTTTGGAACTAGCTTCTTTTGAGGGCATCAACCATCTAACCGTTCAAGCTCCTAAACTGAAACTTCTTTATGTTGTTGGGGACGTTGAGGACATTAATTTGGATGCCCCTAATTTGGAGATGGCTGCTCTCTTTCTTGATCACAAAGCTATAGCACATCATTCTGATCCAATTGCGCTTCACAAGGAAAGCTATGTCAAGCAGTTAGTGGGAAGCCTAAGTGACATCAAAACCCTTGCTATTAGCGACTCTTTACTGAGGGTGAGCTATTATTAGCTCTAGCATTACTATGGCCTTCTTTTGGCTCCTGACTAATCTGTATTGACACTTCCTTTTTCTTTTTCTGTTCATGTTGTAGTATCTATCAAAAGGTTGCATACTTACAAAGCTCCCTGCCGTGTTTGCTCACCTGGAGGATATTTATCTTGCATATGCTTTGGGGACCAGCGGCAATTCTTGGCCGCTTGTTCATTGTTTCAGAATGCCCCTAACTTAAAGAAGCTTGACTTGTGGGTACGTATGCCTCCAGTAAATCCTCTCCCTTCCTCAGTCATTCAACCCATGTTCATTCTTATATTTATGGCACCTAATTAATGAGTTGTGAAAAAAAAAATGGAGAGTCAATCTAAGAGCACATGGGATCAGGATCAGGATCAGGCGAGCATTCCAGAGCTTACCATGCAAGTGCAATTGGATCATCTCATAACACCAGTGTGAAAGGTTTCAGGGGTGTGGACTGCGAAGTTGGTTTCGTGGAAAAGCTACTGAACTGGGCACCAGCTCTGGAAGAAGTGAAGATAGAATGGATGGGCAAAACAGAGTGCAGCATGGTTCTTGCTAAGCTATTAGCTCTGCCGAGGGTGTCTCCCAGGGCGAAGGTCATTGTTACATTTTGATAAGCTTGCATCCCTGCAGTCTACAGAGCACCCCCCATCACTTTGCCGCCGAGTAGGACTGTTTGATCTTTCTTTATGCCAAGACTAGATGATGGTTATATATGTGTGCATTTGAGGCAAATCATCAAGCAGAGGGAGTACTTAATGTGCTATTAGCAAGTGTTTTCCTTTGTTGAGCCGGGGACACACAAGCCGCTGTGGCCCTTCCTCAACTGCGTCAGTTCAGCTCGTCCTGCTTTGTCCCTTTGATATGCGTGTCGTAAATTCCTGCTTCTAGCAAATATATCTTTCCATAAGAATTAATCAAATATGTGATGACACCGTCATCTTGTATCCTTCTGCATGTGTAGACATATGAAGCCTGAATCAGTCTACCTTTTGGAAATCAAAGGATTTATCAGATTGCTTTCACATTTGAATGAGTCTTCATTGCTCCTTACATCTCCTATTTTATTTTGGTTGATAAGTGAAATATTTGTATATCACTGTCGTCTTTAATATTCATCTATTGTTTGCTTCAGTACTATTCACTGGTTTTCAGGTATTAATTAAATCTCACACTTGGAATGCCTGGATTATCTTTCTATATATTTATGAGTATATAAGTGAAACACGGGTATAGCCATTTACTTCAAGATATATAGAAATGCAATACAAATAGGAGCACCCTTGAAGGACTGATCGAGTTTCACTTGAGACTCCAGAGGGAAAATTCATAACATGCTATCTTGTGTTATGAAAAAAATACCATATCCAAACAAACAAACCCTAGGACGAGTCATTACAGTAAATATACCATATTTCCTAGTGGTTTAAGCACCATATCATTATCCTTGTCCTTGTCCTTCTCCACATTCTCCTGACAAGCCGCCTCGCCATATTTGTCGGCGTTGTTCCACACAATGGAATCATCAGTTGCCTCATCATCTTCGTCATCGCTCCACACATTGCAATCATCATTAGATGCCTCCTCATCCTCGTCATCACTCCACACATTGGAATCGTCATCACCCATTCAATGTTGAATGATGCGCTTGATATTGGTGACTACAGGTACCCCATTGCCATCAAAGTCACCTCCGAGGGATATGACGTCCTAATTCCATGCACTATGTCTCCAAGGAATGCAATGTCCATAATGCATGTGAAGGTGGTACTATATAGCTGAAGCAACCAAACACCTTTCCCCAGACAAACAAAAATGATGGGGCAGTTCACCTTGTTGGTCATGAAGATGGCAAGGCCATCTGGAGTCGACCGCACGATCACCTTACGAATCTCAAACCACTCTCGGGCATTTCCGATGATTGCGTCAAGCTCAGGGAGTGGCACGGTCGTTCTGAAGATTACCGCACCTCTTGGCTTGGAGTCGACCGTAAATGTTTATGGTCACATTTATGCTTTAACTTTGATGGTTTACATCATGTGCTTATGAAGTCCCGTAGCAGCGCACGGGGTATCATCTAGTATACCTAAGAGAGTCATCCCACTACTTCTAATTGTCTCCACATACGTGCTTCCACATCATCAAAATTAAAGTGGCCGTTAGATTTACTAGCTCTATCCACCACCGCCCGTCCAATATATGCATGAGAATCCTACAACAGGGTGGCTTCTCCAAGAGGAACCCGGCGGTCCACCTAGCGGTTGCCCTCTCAAACCCACCAAAAAGACAAGGACAAAGGAGGAGGGCCCAGGGCGACCTGTTGGTGGTCCGGGGACCGTCATGGACTCCAAGCCAAGAGGGCGGCTGGAGTTGATCGCATCTGCCTCATGTAAATCCTAGCTCCCACCGTCCATATGAAGGGGAGCTAGGATAACTCTCGGTAGCAATCTCATCTATACCATTATAAATGCATGTATGTGTGTCTATATGAGTGTATGCATCTTTATAGTGATTCTATAATGGAGGGAGTAACTATCATCCTTTGTCCCCACAAAAAAGAATCACCAAAATTGTGTGGCGTGCTAGCTGACTCTTGTCATTATCATTGGGTTGAATGGTTCTGCGTTATTTAAGTCTCTACATGGTCGTGGTCGCGGTCCTATTTCACTACTATGATCGGAATAGCATTGACCAGCAAATCATATCATCACTGACGCGCGAGCTGCCTGACAGTGCCTCGGGGTTAGTGATAACTTGCAGTTACAGATAGGCCACCAGGCCTGTCAGTGATATCAACGCATCACAAAATGCCAACTTGTCTGTGATAATAATTCCATTATCCATTTATTGTCTGAGCTTTACATATGGTTGTTTCACAGCCAGGTAAATGAATTTGACGAAACAACAAACAGAATATGCACTCATTGATGTTGCACAATAACTTTACTTTTCATAAGACAGAAACATATAATTGGGGTTTAAAGCGATCATGTACATTGAACATACTTCATAGACAATATATGAAATATACTTGTATAACCCACGAAGATAAGTTGTTGTGATGTCGTAGTACTATATCATTGTCCCGAGTAGTCCACCCACTAGTAGAAGAAGAGGCTTCCGTCCAGCCCCATTAGTCGCGAAACTGTAGGAACCGCGACTAATGAAGTCTTTAGTCGCGGTTCGGCAGATGAACCGCGACCAAATGCCTGGGCCCAGGGCGCTCGCGGGCTTTAGTCGCGGTTGGCCAGGCCAACCGCGACTAAAGGTGCCCAAAGGCCTTTAGTCGCGGTTGGCCAGGTCAACCGCGACTAAAGCTCCTCCCTTTTAGTCGCGGTTTGTGGCACAAATCGGAACTAATGGGGTTGAGACCTTTAGTCCCGGTTCGTGCCACGAACCGGTACTAAAGGTCCCATTTTCAAACTCTACCCCCCCCCCCCGGGATCGCCTTTTCAGTTTTAAAAAAAAATAAAAGAAAATAATGGAAATGTCAAAAAAATAAAAGAAAATAAGTTTCTCATGTGATATGTGGTCTAGTTGTTGGGAAAATTTGCAAATGTGAAATTTGACTTTATTTGCAAAATCTCTCTGAAATTTGTAAAAATGGGCATAACTTTTGCATACTAACTCGGATGAAAAAGTTTTTTATATGAAAAATCATCTACTCGAAAAGTTACATCCAAATTTAACGGGGGAACCCCCTTAAACATTTTCAAAATCCTCAAAAACCTAATAGAAAAAAAGTTACGGGGCTTGTAAGATCTAGAGTGGAAAAAATTGAAAAATATTCAAACAGTGGGCAAACTATGGTCAAACAATGGTCAAACTAATTATTCTAGAATATTAGTGTTACTAAATAATTATTTTAATTATTTCAATTTTGGTCAAATCTGGTCAAACTGTGGTCAACTGTGGTCAAACTGTGGTCAAACAATGGTCAAACTAATTATTCAAGAAATATTAGTGTTACTAAATAATTATTGTTTTTTAAAACAATAGTTTCAAACTCAAACAGTGAAATGTGTCACTTCATGCTCAAGCAAAATTCCTGAAGGTTAATAGGATTGACATCTTATTATTGTCAGGAAAACAACAAGTGCAGACTTGGAGCGTGGGAGAATAGAACCCGGAAGTTAAGCGTGCTTGGGCTGGAGTAGTGAGAGGGATGGGTGATCGGTTGGGAAGTTAGATGATTTGGAATGATGAGGGGTGATAAAAGAATAAATTGAGAAGTGATGAGGGGTGGTGATTAGAGACTAGAGGTTAAAATAATTCAGAAATTTGAAAAAAAAAAATCATTTTTTTTTCAAAAACCTGTGGCGGCCTTTAGTCGCGGTTAGCCACAAGAACCGCGACTAAAGGTCCTCCGCCCACG
Organism: Triticum aestivum; assembly: GCF_018294505.1. NCBI lineage: Eukaryota > Viridiplantae > Streptophyta > Magnoliopsida > Poales > Poaceae > Triticum > Triticum aestivum. The sequence goes on from NC_057800.1 coordinate 734,784,053, forward strand.
TGGACGGGCCTTTAGTCGCGGTTCTTAAGCAACCGCGACTAAAGGGGGGGGCCTTTAGTCGCGCCCGTCTGGTCGCGGTTGCGCAACCGCGACTAATGGCAGTTGCGAACCGCGACCAAAGGCCCTTTTTCCACCAGTGACCCATATCTTGTATCTCCATTTCGTTTCAGTACATCTCCATATAAATCTTTTGTGATGTGCACAAAATATGCACATTAGAGGAGGTGCATGATGGAGAAAATGAAACTTTGTCTTTTTGTGCAGTACGCCTAAAATATAATCTGTTCCAAAACAGATTTATGAGCAAGTTATGACTTAGAATAATAACTTATGAGTGTGATTGTACTAAATGAAGATTACTTAAAACAATTATATATACCTTCGAAGTTGGTCGAGTGGTGACAAGAGTGTTGAAGGAGACACTAGAAGTCTTAAAGGCAAACTTAATCTCTAGAGTAGCAAGTGTCACTCTTGACACTTCTCCCTAGCAATTTTTTGTGCAGTGTGACGGTGTCCTAGACTAGGGGGTTCCTACCATGTCGATTCTCGGCCAGGTGGGCCGGGCCGAGGACCCTGTTTGTCGGTATCGTCCTGGGCCACTTCGGGCAGCTCATGACGTATACAAGAAAGATTCCACAAGACTTGATGCACAAGACGAGGACTCTTCCAAATCATAGGCCTTCGGTACATTATATAAACCGAGGCTAGACTAGTCAATAGATCATATTCTAGACATCCTAGAGACTCATTCACATCTGATCTCGTGGTAGATCACGTGTACTTTGTACCCCATCCACGATCAATACAACAAAGCATGACATAGGGTTTTATCTCTTCGAGATGCCCAAACCTGGGTAAACATCGTGTCCCCATGACGTAGAAGACTATTAGAACGGGACCCCCTGCCAAAAATCCTCCAGATTTAACTCTGACACAGTGTAACTAAAATATAATGTCATCACTGCCTTGACATTTGGATTACATTGTACAAACAAAAACTACCTTGTCTTTATTACATCAATTGAGGTTATGTAATCTACATGCAACAAAGACAAAAATATAGAGCTTCTCCCAAGACATAATGAACCTTCATGCAACACAACTAGAATAGTTTCACTTCACATAACTAGCCACACTTTTAATATGTGTACTAGATCATTGAAGGCGCGTGTTGCTGCGCCAGTCAATTTTGGCACTTCAATATTAGCGACTGATACAACTAGTGGTGCCTGTTCCGTGGTGCGGAGTAGGTGTCTTTTTCTACGGACCAGTTGGCTCACCCGCGAGTCGCAAACTATAGGGCAGCTACCAAAGAAAATCGGGTCTCTTGGAGCTAGCGACGCCAGCCACAGCCACTAGGTCTGGATCGTCATAAGCTGTAGGGCACGACCTCCTTTAAGGTAAACGAGCCGATTTTCTTCACTGTTTTTCTGTTTTATTCATTTTTGGTTTTCTTTTGTTTCTTTTCTCTTTTCTTCTCCGGCCTTTATTCTTTTTTTTCATTATTTTTGCATTTTCTTCTTCGGTTTTTATTTTTCGTTTCCTTTTTTCTTTGATATTTTCTTTTCTTTTCGGGTTTTCTTTGTTTCTTTGGGTTTTCATTCTAAATGTTTGGTATATGTAAACAACATTTTTCTAATACACATTTAATATTTTTTCAATACAAATTTAACATTCTTTAATATATGGTCAACATTGTTTTTATACACATTTTAAGCATTTTTCAAATGCTTGATTAACATCTTTCATATACAAGAATGATATTTTTTGAATAAGTTATTAACATTTTTTCCACAAATTTTTCAATGCTTGATTAATAATTTTTAAATAAAAGATTAACATTTTTGTTAATACATGGTCAACATTTTTTCTATACACGATTAACATTTTTCAAATGCTTGATTCACATTATTCAAACACGTTGATTAACGTTTTTGAAATACGTGTTCAACATATTTTTTTAATTCTTGATTAAAAATTTTATATACATGATAAAAAAAGTCATCATTTTTTAATTCATAATCAACAATTTTCCTATACATGTTCTGCATTTTCTCAATGCTTTTTTTTTCAAATACATGTTCAACATTTTTCAAATACTTGTTCAATATTTTCCAAATGATTTTTTCAAATACTTGTTCAACATTTTTTAAATGCGTGTTCAACATTTTATGAAAGCTTGATTAACATTTTTCAAACGCTTCTTCAACATTTTCCAAATGTTTTTTGTAGGGTCCTTTTTGTAATATACATATTTAGAATATTTTCAAGTATAAACAAAAGTACACAAATAAAGCAAAAAAACAAAATCAGAAATGTAAAAATTAAATAGAAAAAGAGGTCATGGCCTCCTGCGCGCATGGGCCGGCCCATCTCGCTCAACTCCTTCAGCGAGTGAGAACCTAGACTTCCTGAAGGCAATATATAGGTAGGGGGGGGGCGCAAAGTCCGGCTACGAAGAAATATTTACTCCTTGCGAAGAGACGAACTGGATGCCGCTCACCCGTGAGACATGGCCGCATCCCCGCCCCCCAAAGTCCCTCCCAGCACACGAAACGATTCGCCCACCTGCTACTCCAAGGCCGATAGCGGTGTACGTTGCTCTTTGTTTCGACTATCACTCGGTCACATAAGGCCCACAAAGTCCAAATGATTGAAGACCTTCGATTTTGTTACGAGAGCAATGGCTTACCTGTGTAGCCCTCTCTGGTCCTCTATTAACGCCCAAGCTGGATTATAAGTTGATCAAGCGGCCATAATGCCCAGAAGTATTGATCTGAAGGTAGAAAACAATAATAGCCTGAGAGGGCTCCAATAGTGTGCAAGTCGGGATTATAAGTTGATCAAACGGCCAATAATGCCCTAGGAGTATTGATCTGAAGGTTGTAAACACTAATAGACTGAGAGGGATTCAATAGTGTGCAGTTATAATGTCTTTAAATTGCTAATGTTTACTCAATCATTAGGGGGTCCAGGCTCCTGCTCGCCCCCTAGCTTCGCCGCCGTCGATTTGGTGATAGAGGTATTCTTGTGTTGTTCCCTTCTTGGATGCCTCGTCATTAAAGCACTTCTTTCACAGTCGGGAGTGTTGTCTTACAACTTCATGCTTGAGTTTGCTTGGACATGTCACAGGACTTTGGGAGGTCATGTGTTCTTCTTTTCTTATTTGTGTGCGTTCGTGTTGGCTATGCACATCTTAGTCGCGCAGAGACCTGGTGTGCAATATTTGTATTTTCGTGATGCGACTTAAAATTAATAAAATCCATCCTTTATGGAAAAGAACGGAAATTGCAGGCCATTCAAGCATTCAGCCCAAGGTAGGGACCAACGTCAAAGAAAAAAAAAGCCCAACATAAGGAGTAGCCCATCCCCATCGCCTGGTTCTCTCCTCAAGCCCATTTCGGGAATACCACCAGCGCTCAGCGAGTCGCCCACCGATTCGCCGTTTCCACAGCTGCCGCAACCCTCCGGCGGCGGCGCTGGCATCCGGCGTGGCGTCGTGCCTCCGATCCGCGCACCGCGCCCCTCGGCGATCCGGCTTGGAGACAGGCCGCAGCAGCCAAGCGGCGTGGCCTTCATTGATTATTGAAGAAGGAACACTCCGCCGTAAGTTATTTTGGCTTCCTAGATGAGATTTGTTCGCGGTGAATTCACGAGTTATTGAAGAAGCAGCATCATGAATTCAGGTGGCCTGCAGCGCTAAGTTCTTTTGGCTATCAGATTGCCCAGTGAGGATTGATGAGATTGTTCTGGTTAATCTTAATTCTGTTCACATGCTTTTTTCAGATTCAGTTGATTAACTGAATTCAGTTTAGTTCAGTGCTATTTACATTTCCTTTTCTTCTTATTCTCTAGCTCCTACAGTACTAATCTCATAGAATTAATCTTTTTCATGGGTAGTCTTGTACTCTCTCTGTCCCACAATATAAGATTTTATCACATTCAATATGTGAGTACTAGGAAAAATACCTTTTGCATCGCGACAGGTGAAAAAACTCTCATATGCCTCTAGCCCGTAATACATAAAGGATGAAGTATTTGGTGGTTAGTTAAGACATGACATGTAAAGATAAAGAAGCAAACGAAGTTGTTGACACCAGATTTTGGCATGGTCACGAATCCAGATTCATATGCAAAAGTTAGAGGCAACACTTCGCGGGCCGGCCCTGAGTGAGAAAGTATTCGGCCTTTGTCGGCTGAATGAAACCTTGCCGGGGTAAAACCTTGCCGGCGGAGAAGCATGCCGGCGTGAAAAGCTTGCCGGCGGAGAAGCTTGCCGGTGTGAAATCTTGCCGAGAAAGACCTTGCCGGGGAGGAAAGATTGCCGGAGGAAAAGCTTTCCGGGCGAAGACCTTGCCAGGGGAAAAGCTTGCCGGGCGAAGACCTTGCCGGGGCTGAAAAGCTTGCCGAGAAAAAGCTTGCCCGGGTGGAAACTGTCAAGGCCAATCCAACCAGAAGCTGAAGATGGGCTCAAATGATTATCTCCGATTTCATCTCGAAGTCCGAAACTATGCTCAAAGTACCAAGATCTTATATTCAAAGTACAGTTTAGCCGATTAAGCCACCAAGACAGCCTCAAAAGAAAAAATGATCTACACGGGTTGTCTTCGTCTCGTCGAAACGATCAATTTTGATATAAAAATCGTTCAAATCCGAGTTCGTATGCAAAAGTTAGAGCAATCAGAGTGCAGCCCTGTCACTAGGCGAGATGTAGCCTGTTCGTCTCGTCGAAACGGTCAAGATTGCTTTTGGGCTTGTTTTCATCCGAGATGGTTTACACCGCAAAAAAGACCCGCAAGGTGCAGCCAGTTTAAACCGAACAGTTTTGGAAAGTTCGGATAAAACAGTCCGAATTTGACTAGGGTTTTGGACGTGAATTGATGTAATTTTCTTGTAAGGAAAGCCTAGATAATTTCTTTGCTTGTACGGGAAGTCCAGTCGCCTCTTATATATGTTGGGGGTGATGGCCGATTGAACAACACACAATCGATCAATCAATTACCACTTTTTATCTTTTATCTTTTCTCCTTAACCCTAGTTCTTCTTCTTCCTCGTTCTTCGTTCGTTCTTCTTCATTGCAGGGCGGCGAACCTCGAGGCCCTAGGGGCGATCAGGTCGACCTAGGGCAGCCCATAGCCACCGCGCGCCCAGACGGGGTCCCTCCCGGGTGTGTGGGGTTTCGGGTCCCAAAAGCGCCGGCTTGCTGTCTTGCATATCGCGCTGGAAGTCGGCCTCCCGCGGTGTGAGTTGCGGAGCATCTCCCTCGGCGCCGCGGGTACACATCGACGTGTTCGTGTGACGCGTTCCAGCGTCAACACACTTTTTGGCGACTCTGCTGGGGAACGAAGCTTTGAACGGTCTCCAGCCCGTTCTTGCTACGAAGAGATCGTCATCAAGTTGCAGAAATCTACAAAGGTAATATGAATACTGAATTCCCCTTTGTAGATGCAAGTAATTCATATGTTGTTGCTGGATCACCTAATGAGCATAATGTATCGGCTAGCCCTAGTTTTATCAATCATGCATCTAATTATGCGCACGGGCCGATGCAAAACAATTTTCATGCTTCAAATTCTTATGATTTTAGCAACATACAACATATGTATCCAAACTCTCATGCATCGGCAACCCCACAAATCCATATGCCGATGAACAACACGATGGGTTTGATTAATCAATTTGAAACACCTCATGTTAAAATTTCGAATAGCATACAAGAAAGTGTTTCACCTTTTTATTCATCGGCAACTGATTTGCAACATGTGAATCCAACCTTGCCAATGGATGGGAGAATTGGCCATTCTACTACTAGCTATTCGGCCAGTTACTCTCAACCATCATATGCTACACCTCATGTTAGTAATTTTTCAGCACCGTATGCAACTGTAGATGTTCATAATTCAGCCCCGCATCTTCATGGTCTCAGCCGAATAAGTGAAAATTTTACAGGAACACATGTGCTGTCATCAAATACTGTAGCATATAATGCATACTCTACGCAATTCAAGAATTTCGGCAACACTCACGAATCATTGCCGAAAGAATCTGAAAGCGTTACGGAGCAATCCCTTCCAGAAGCGGTTGTGGCTGCATTAAAAAAGAGCTTGGCACAAAACAAGAGGATTAGTGCTCTTTGCCTTGAACAATATGAAAAGGGGTTGTTTCCTGATTATGCTGCAACAAAAGCTAGAGTTTTGCAAGAAGATGAATCTTTGCCAATTGATAAAATTGGCGAGCAAAAATATGGTTTTACAACAATGCATATGCCTTCACCTAATACTCCGTCATATTATACAGCCCCTACACAATTGCAAAGTTTCGGCAACACCCATGTGCCATTGCCGAAAGAATCTAAAAGCATTGGGGGGCAATCGTATCTGAAGTGGGCTGAAATTGAGAAAAAGATTAAAGCCAATTTTGCCGCTCGCCACCAGAAACAAAAAGAAACAGAATTGGCTCAAGTGAAAGAAGCAGTGCCAATTGGTAGAAGCAATGTAAAGAAATATGATTCAGAACATGAAAGTGCTCCGGTTAAAAGAGCCGAATCAAGAAGTATATATTCTGAGTCCATCAAATGCAAAGAGGCAAGCATTATTGAGAAAGGGATGGCAAGCATAGCAAAGCGACCATACTTGATTTTTCTAAAGTTAAGGGAACCTACTTCCTGCCCTATGAGTTTCGTGCTAGAGAAATTGATGAACTTCAAGGACAAGAACAAGTAGCCGAACAAAGTTCGGCCGACAAAAATCTTCAATGTAATGATGCACGGAATCAAGAAAAAGATGATGAAGAGGCATTGGGGAGCCATCCAAAGGCGGAGCAAGATATTTTTCAAGTCACACCACCATCGTGCTCTCCCAACATATTTGAAGAGGTATGTTTAGCAAGTAATTTACCTATTTTCAGATTTGGTTAGGACTTTATTGTTGATGCATCTATTAGAAAAATCCTCATAAGTAATTTTGAAAGACCAATGAAGAAGGGTAATTTACTTACTAGCAATAAAGTTGTTATTGAGCATATCGGTCAACCCATTACGCCATTTATAAAGACCGATAGTGACTTATTATTACAGCCAAAGCTTTCCCCGTTGCTTTATCTAAAGTTCATATCTATTTGGGTAGCTTTGCTTATTTCATACTTGGCTTGCACTTGGTCTCAATTCAGACATGTATGTTCTAACTATTTTTGTTTTACAAATTTAAAGCCAAGGTTAAATTCTGTTGAGAAAACCGATGCTAGTATAATATCTTACCCAAAGACATCGGAAATTGAGTGCAAAACACAATGCATAGCCGAATGGTGTGGTGCAAAATCTGAACCATTCGTTTGCTTAATCCCAAAGATGTTCTCACAGCAAGATCGGCTAGAAAATAAAAGGTTTACCTTTAATTCAAACATGTGTGATCAAATCTTTGATTTGTTGTTGAGGAATAATTATATTAGAATTCTTGATCACCATGTTGAGCCATCTGTCCAGGTACGAATGTATTGTAAGTTGCATGATTCGTCCAAGCATACTTTTGAGGATTGTAACATGTATCGTCAAATAGTTAAATCGGCCATTGATAAAGGACGATTGAAATTTGTTGAGACACCAAGAGATGACCAGTCTGTTCCGATTGGTCCCGATGGTAGAAAGTTTTTGCATCGGCTGCTTCAAGCCGATCCATTTGAAGAGAAGGTCAAAACTGCAGGTGATGGGATCAAGCTTTCAAGTAAAGAAGTTGTCAAAGAGCATAATGAACATAATCTTGAGGGCAAAAATTCCATCGAAGCTACAATGGAGACACCAAGGACTGGGGGACAGCAAGCAAATCCAACGATCAATGAAAGCAAACCGAAAGAAAACAAAGGCCGAAATAAGCGCAAGTGTAAAAGATCAAAAATCACCTTTGCTGAACTATTGGAGAAATATCAAAAGAAGAGTGAAGAGAAAAATGCTTATCGGCCCAATCATGCAAAGAAACCAAGATCACCCCCAAGGCGCAAATATGAGGATCGATATTGGCAAAGTGAGAGTTTCAATGCAACATATTCATATCCTTATTTTGGGCCGCCAATGCCAATGCCGTGGAGGCCTCCCTATGCTCATGTAGATCCATATTCATCATGGGACAGGTATGATACAAGGATACATTCTCCATCTTATTTTAGACCATCTCACCAATATTATGCAGCTCCGAGAAGATCAACATTTGAATAGTCACATGTTAAAGACTGTTTCAATTATAAGGAATCGGTCCGGACACCATGGATGAAAAAAGAGGTGGTCAAGCAAGTCTACCGCGTGAAAAGAGATGGTCGTAAGTGTGCTACTTCAGATTTGATCTCAAATAATAAAGAGCCAATTAAAGTTTTGACGTTGGCTACAAAAGGCAATGAGACGAAGCAACCAATTATTGAGAGTCAAAGTGCCAAATCTGAAGAAAAGAAGTTGAGAGTGCACAAGGCCAAAAAGGAATTGCCATTGGTCAAAACAGAATCACATTCGAGATGCCCACTCGGCTTATCGTATTGGCAAAAGAGAGAATTACACAAACTTAGTGCACAAGAACTTGAAGAAAGGAAAATGGCATGGGTTCCCAAAGGAAGTGCTCAAAATAAGAATTATGTGCAAGCCTCCATTACAAGAAGTGCGGCAAAAGTGAAGAAGGAAAAGAGTAAAAACTATGAAGGACCAAGCCGAAGGTTTCAACACCTTTGGTCTACACAGTATCCATATTCTTCAACTATGCCATTAACGCCTATGCCATGGAATTCGTCATCGGGTATGATTGGTAACCCTCAATGAGCTTATTTTAATCCATGGATGCAATATAATTTCTTACGTCATGAAAGGGTATTACCAAGTCACTATACATTTGATTAGCTACAAGTTTGTTGCTGATCCAAAGGGCCGAAATACTTGATTTGTCATTTCATTTGTTTATTTCGGCTATATGTGCTTTAAATGAAGTTTACATGGTAATGGCCGATATTTATCTATCGTCCTAAGAGTATGTCAATGCATGGCCGATATAGTATTCTAACATCGTCCTTAGTTTGATTGGAGAGCGAGACAAGGTACGTGCTCATGAAAATTTATATGTATGCCTATATTATGATTGAATGGAGTTGAGACATCATGACCGATGTCTTTGAATATATGCTGCATAGACCAATTTATAGCTGCAGAATTGGTTGGTGGGCTTATACTTTGTTTGGATATGATTTGGCTTATGCATCTTTGAGATCTATAAGAGGCCAAATCATAGTTGATTTTGTTACTGAACATCGGATTGATGACAAGTATGACATTGATATAAACCTTGCCTCATTAGTACCGTGGAGATTATATTTTTATGGTTCATTTTGTAGCAATGGCCAAGGTGTTGGTATTGTTTACATATCTCATCATGGTGCTGTTTTTGAAGCCTCATGCCGCTTAGAATATTTTTGCACAAATAATCAAGCCGAATATGAAGCATTGTTATTCGGTTTGGAGATGTTGCTTGCTATAGGTGTTACACATATTGAGGCTTATGGTGATTCGTTACTAGTGGTGTAGCAAATATCCAAAGTCTTTCAGTGTTTGGATGAATCACTTAATGTTTATCTTAATAAATGTCTAGATATAATTTCTACTTTGGATTGCTTTAGCATTGCTCATATATCTAGACATGACAATTGGAAAGCAAATGAGTTGGCACAATAGGCATCCGGCTACCATGTTGATCATGGCGTGTTTCATATTTCTGAAAAGCCGATGTCTAGTCTTGCCGACGTAGGGGAGGCCGAACCGGAGCCCACCGTTTCGGCCACTAATGAAATATTCAATGCAGGAGAAAGTGAAGACTGGAGGAAACCCATTGTTGATTATTTGTGTGATCCTAGTAGAAGGGTGGACAGGGCTGTTCGGCGGATGGCTTTCAAGTATACAATGAGAGATGATGATCTCTATCGCCGAACGGTTGATGATGTTCTTCTAAAGTGCTTGGACAAGGACCAAGCGAGAGTTGCTATGGGGGAGGTCCATGAAGGTATTTGTGGCACTCATCAATCGGCTCCCAAGATGAAATAGTTGCTACGACGTGTTGGATTTTATTGGCCGACTATGATTAATGATTGCTTCAGATATTACAAAGGGTGTGAAGCTTGTCAAAATTTTGGTGATATTCAGTTGGCTCCTGCTGCTATGTTATATCCCATTATCAAGCCGTGGCCTTTCAGAGGATGGGGTTTAGACTTTATTGGACAAATTCATCCGTCTTCCTCAAAGGGGCATCGGTTCGTATTGGTGGCAACCGATTATTTCACTAAATGGTCTGAAGCAGTACCTCTCAAGAACATGACACATACGGAGGTGATTAAATTCATAACCGAGCACATTATTCATAGATTCTGCATTCCTCAAACATTGACTACAGATCAAGGCTCCTCTTTCATGTCACATCAAGTTAAAGAATTTGCCGAATCTTATAACATAAAATTGCTCAATTCCTCTCCATATTATGCCCAAGCCAATGGACAAGCTGAGTCTAGCAATAAAATTTTAATCAAGCTCATCAAGAAGAAGATTGAGGATAATCCAAGGAGATGGCATGAGTTGTTGTCTGAAGCTTTGTGGGCACATAGGATCTCAAGGCATGGTGCTACGAAGGTGACTCCATATGAGCTAGTATACGGTCAAGAGGCTGTTTTACCGATGGAAGTGAATTTGAATGCTTTGAGAATAGCCAAATAAAATGATTTATCGGCAGTAGACTTTTATAACTTGATGATGGACAATATTGATGAGGTTGTCGATAAACGTTTGGCTGCTTTGAAGGCCATAGAGAGGGACAAGTTGAGGGTAGCAAGGGCTTACAATAAGAAGGTTAAGTTGAAGAATTTTCAAGTTGGCGATCTCATGTGGAAAGTAATTCTCCCGATTGGTTCAAGAGACAGAAAATTCGGGAAGTGGTCTCCAAGTTGGGAAGGTCCTTTTAGAATTGCAAGAATAGTTCCCGGAAACTCTTATTTGGTGGAATCCGTACAAGGGGCACTGTTACCTCGAGCTCTCAATGGCAAGTACTTGAAGAAATACCACCCAAGTGTGTGGCAAGAAGCCTAAGTGGGCAGTGGACGATATATGACTATCGCCCTTAGCACAAACATGGCTGATACCTTATTATCGTCCTGTGGAAAATGGCCGATGGAGTGTTGACATCGTCCTTAGAACAAACACAATAAAAGTTATTTTTCGGCACACAAGCTTTGCCGAAAAACAGGGGGGCATGTGTTGACACCAGATTTTGGCATGGTCACGAATCCAGATTCATATGCAAAAGTTAGAGGCAACACTTCGCGGTCCGGCCCTGAGTGAGAAAGTATTCGGCCTTTGTCGGCTGAATGAAACCTTGCCGGGGTAAAACCTTGCCGGCGGAGAAGCATGCCGGCGTGGAAAGCTTGCCGGCGGAGAAGCTTGTCGGTGTGAAATCTTGCCGAGAAAGACCTTGCCGGGGAGGAAAGATTGCCGGAGGAAAAGCTTCCCGGGCGAAGACCTTGCCAGGGGAAAAGCTTGCCGGGCGAAGACCTTGCCGGGGCTAAAAAGCTTGCCGAGAAAAAGCTTGCTGGGGTGGAATCTGTCAAGGCCAATCCAACCAGAAGCTGAAGATGGGCTCAAATGATTATCTTCGATTTCATCTCGAAGTCCGAAACTATGCTCAAAGTACCAAGATCTTATATTGAAAGTACAGTTTAGCCGATTAAGCCAGCAAGACAACCTCAAATGAAAAAATGATCTACACGGGTTGTCTTCGTCTCGTCGAAATGATCAATTTTGATATAAAAATCGTTCAAATCCGAGTTCGTATGCAAAAGTTAGAGCAATCGGAGTGCAGCCCTGTCACGAGGCGAGATGTAGCCTGTTCGTCTCGTTGAAACGGTCAAGATTGCTTTTGGGCTTGTTTTCATCCGAGATGGTTTACACCGCAAAAAAGACCCGCAAGGTGCAGCCAGTTTAAACCGAACAGTTTTGGAAAGTTCGGATAAACCAGTCCGAATTTGACTAAGGTTTTGGACGTGAATTGATGTAATTTTCTTATAAGGAAAGCCTAGATAATTTCTTTGCTTGTACGGGAAGTCCAGCCGCCTCTTATATATGTTGGGAGTGACGGCCGATTGAACAACACACAATCGATCAATCAATTTACCACTTTTTATCTTTTATCTTTTCTCCTTAACCCTAGTTCTTCTTCTTCCTCGTTTTTCGTTCGTTCTTCTTCATTGCAGGGCGGCGAACCTCGAGGCCCTAGGGGCGATCAGGTCGACCTAGGGCAGCCCATAGCCTCCGCGCGCCCAAACGGGGTCCCTCCCGGGCGTGTGGGGTTTCGGGTCCCAAAAGCGCCGGCTTGCTGTCTTGCGTATCGCGCTGGAAGTCGGCCTCCCGCGGTGTGAGTTGCGGAGCATCTCCCTCGGCGCCGCGGGTACACATCGACGTGTTCGTGTGACGCGTTCCAGCGTCAACACACTTTTTGGCGACTCCGCTGGGGAACGAAGCTTTGAACGGTCTCCAGCCCGTTCTTGCTACGAAGAGATCGTCATCAAGTTGCAGAAATCTACAAAGGTAATATGAATACTGAATTCCCCTTTGTAGATGCAAGTAATTCATATGTTGTTGCTGGATCACCTAATGAGCATAATGTATCGGCTAGCCCTAGTTTTATCAATCATGCATCTAATTATGCGCACGGGCCGATGCAAAACAATTTTCATGCTTCAAATTCTTATGATTTTAGCAACGTACAACATATGTATCCAAACTCTCATGCATCGGCAACCCCACAAATCCATATGCCGATGAACAACATGATGGGTTTGGTTAATCAATTTGAAACACCTCATGTTAAAATTTCCAATAGCATACAAGAAAGTGTTTCACCTTTTTATTCATCGGCAACTGATTTGCAACATGTGAATCCAACCTTGCCAATGGATGGGAGAATTGGCCATTCTACTACTAGCTATTCGGCCAGTTACTCTCAACCATCATATGCTACACCTCATGTTAGTAATTTTTCAGCACCGTATGCAACTGTAGATGTTCATAATTCGGCCCCGCATCTTCATGGTCACAGCCGAATAAGTGAAAATTTTACAGGAACACATGTGCCGTCATCAAATACTGTAGCATATAATGCATACTCTACGCAATTCAAGAATTTCGGCAACACTCACGAATCATTGCCGAAAGAATCTGAAAGCGTTGCGGAGCAATCCCTTCCAGAAGCGGTTGTGGCTGCATTAAAAAAGAGCTTGGCACAAAACAAGAGGATTAGTGCTCTTTGCCTTGAACAATATGAAAAGGGGTTGTTTCCTGATTATGCTGCAACAAAAGCTAGAGTTTTGCAAGAAGATGAATCTTTGCCAATTGATAAAATTGGCGAGCAAAAATATGGTTTTACAACAATGCATATGCCTTCACCTAATACTCCGTCATATTATACAGCCCCTACACAATTGCAAAGTTTCGGCAACACCCATGTGCCATTGCCGAAAGAATCTAAAAGCATTGGGGGGCAATCGTATCCGAAGTGGGCTGAAATTGAGAAAAAGATTAAAGCCAATTTTGCCGCTCGCCGCCAGAAACAAAAAGAAACAGAATTGGCTCAAGTGAAAGAAGCAGTGCCAATTGGTAGAAGCAATGTAAAGAAATATGATTCAGAACATGAAAGTGCTCCGGTTAAAAGAGCCGAATCAAGAAGTATATATTCTGAGTCCATCAAATGCAAAGAGGCAAGCATTATTGAGAAAGGGATGGCAAGCATAGCAAAGCGACCATACTTGATTTTTCTAAAGTTAATGGAACCTACTTCCTGCCCTATGAGTTTCGTGCTAGAGAAATTGATGAACTTCAAGGACAAGAACAAGTAGCCGAACAAAGTTCGGCCGACAAAAATCTTCAATGTAATGATGCACGGAATCAAGAAAAAGATGATGAAGAGGCATTGGGGAGCCATCCAAAGGCGGAGCAAGATATTTTTCAAGTCACACCACCATCGTGCTCTCCCAACATATTTGAAGAGGTATGTTTAGCAAGTAATTTACCTATTTTCAGATTTGGTCAGGACTTTATTGTTGATGCATCTATTAGAAAAATCCTCATAAGTAATTTTGAAAGACCAATGAAGAAGGGTAATTTACTTACTAGCAATAAAGTTGTTATTGAGCATATCGGTCAACCCATTACGCCATTTATAAAGACCGATAGTGACTTATTATTACAGCCAAAGCTTTCCCCGTTGCTTTATCTAAAGTTCATATCTATTTGGGTAGCTTTGCTTATTTCATACTTGGCTTGCACTTGGTCTCAATTGAGACATGTATGTTCTAACTATTTTTGTTTTAGAAATTTAAAGCCAAGGTTAAATTCTGTTGAGAAAACCGATGCTAGTATAATATCTTACCCAAAGACATCGGAAATAGAGTGCAAAACACAATGCATAGCCGAATGGTGTGGTGCAAAATCTGAACCATTCGTTTGCTTAATTCCAAAGCCGTTCTCACAGCAAGATCAGCTAGAAAATAAAAGGTTTACCTTTAATTCAAACATGTGTGATCAAATCTTTGATTTGTTGTTGAGGAATAATTATATTAGAATTCTTGATCACCATGTTGAGCCATCTGTCCAGGGACGAATGTATTGTAAGTTGCATGATTCGTCCAAGCATAATTTTGAGGATTGTAACATGTTTCGTCAAATAGTTAAATCGGCCATTGATAAAGGACGATTGAAATTTGTTGAGACACCAAGAGATGACCACTCTATTCCGATTGGTCCCGATGGTAGAAAGTTTTTGCATCGGCTGCTTCAAGCCGATCCATTTGAAGAGAAGGTAAAAACTGCAAGTGATGGGATCAAGCTTTCAAGTAAAGAAGTTGTCGAAGAGCATAATGAACATAATCTTGAGGGCAAGAATTCCATCGAAGCTACAATGGAGACGCCAAGGACTGGGGGCAGCAAGCAAATCCAACGATCGATGAAAGCAAACCAAAAGAAAACAAAGGCCGAAATAAGCGCAAGTGTAAAAGATCAAAAATCACCTTCGCTGAACTATTGGAGAAATATCAAAAGAAGAGTGAAGAGAAGAATGATTATCGGCCCAATCATGCAAAGAAACCAAGATCACCCCCAAGGCGCAAATATGAGGATCGGTATTGGCAAAGTGAGAGTTTCAATGCAACATATTCATGTCCTTATTTTGGGCCGCCAATGCCAATGCCGTGGAGGCCTCCCTATGCTCATGTAGATCCATATTCATCATGGGACAGGTATGATACAAGGGCACATTCTCCATCTTATTTTAGACCATCTCACCAATATTATGCGGCTCCGAGAAGATCAACATTTAAACAGTCACATGTTAAAGACTGTTTCAATTATAAGGAATCGGTCCGGACACCATGGATGAAAAAAGAGGTGGTCAAGCAAGTCTACCGCGTGAAAAGAGATGGTCGTAAGTGTGCTACTTCAGATTTGGTCTCAAATAATAAAGAGCCAATTAAAGTGTTGACGTTGGCTACAAAAGGCAATGAGACGAAGCAACCAATTATTGAGAGTCAAAGTGCCAAATCTGAAGAAAAGAAGTTGAGAGTGCACAAGGCCAAAAAGGAATTGCCATTGGTCAAAACAGAATCACAGCCGAGATGCCCACTCGGCTTATCGTATTGGCAAAAGAGGGAATTACACAAACTTAGTGCACAAGAACTTGAAGAAAGGAACATGGCATGGGTTCCCAAAGGAAGTGCTCAAAATAAGAATTATGTGCAAGCCTCCATTACAAGAAGTGCGGCAAAAGTGAAGAAGGAAAAGAGTAAAAACTATGAAGGACCAAGCCGAAGGTTTCAACATCTTTGGTCTACACAGTATCCATATTCTTCAACTATGCCATTAACGCCTATGCCATGGAATTCGTCATCGGGTATGATTGGTAACCCTCAATGGGCTTATTTTAATCCATGGATGCAATATAATTTCTTACGTCATGAAAGGGTATTACCAAGTCACTATACATTTGATTAGCTACAAGTTTGTTGCTGATCCAAAGGGCCGAAATACTTGATTTGTCATTTCATTTGTTTATTTCGGCTATATGTGCTTTGAATGAAGTTTACATGGTAATGGCCGATATTTATCTATCGTCCTAAGAGTATGTCAATGCATGGCCGGTGTAGTATTCTAACATCGTCCTTAGTTTGATTGGAGAGCGAGACAAGGTACGTGCTCATGAAAATTTATATGTATGCCTATATTATGATTGAATGGAGTTGAGACATCATGACCGATGTCTTTGAATATATGCTGCATAGACCAATTTATAGCTGCAGAATTGGTTGGTGGGCTTATACTTTGTTTGGATATGATTTGGCTTATGCATCTTTGAGATCTATAAGAGGCCAAATCATAGTTGATTTTGTTACTGAACATCGGATTGATGACAAGTATGACATTGATATAAACCTTGCCTCATTAGTACCGTGGAGATTATATTTTTATGGTTCATTTTGTAGCAATGGCCAAGGTGTTGGTATTGTTTACATATCTCATCATGGTGCTGTTTTTGAAGCCTCATGCCGCTTAGAATATTTTTGCACAAATAATCAAGCCGAATATGAAGCATTGTTATTCGGTTTGGAGATGTTGCTTGCTATAGGTGTTACACATATTGAGGCTTATGGTGATTCGTTACTAGTGGTGTAGCAAATATCCAAAGTCTTTCAGTGTTTGGATGAATCACTTAATGTTTATCTTAATAAATGTCTAGATATAATTTCTACTTTGGATTGCTTTAGCATTGCTCATATATCTAGACATGACAATTGGAAAGCAAATGAGTTGGCACAATAGGCATCCGGCTACCATGTTGATCATGGCGTGTTTCATATTTCTGAAAAGCCGATGTCTAGTCTTGCCGACATAGGGGAGGCCGAACCGGAGCCCACCGTTTCGGCCACTAATGAAATATTCAATGCAGGAGAAAGTCAAGACTGGAGGAAACCCATTGTTGATTATTTGTGTGATCCTAGTAGAAGGGTGGACAGGGCTGTTCGGCGGATGGCTTTCAAGTATACAATGAGAGATGATGATCTCTATCGCCGAACGGTTGATGATGTTCTTCTAAAGTGCTTGGACGAGGACGAAGCGAGAGTTGCTATGGGGGAGGTCCATGAAGGTATTTGTGGCACTCATCAATCGGCTCCCAAGATGAAATAGTTGCTACGACGTGCTGGATTTTATTGGCCGACTATGATTAATGATTGCTTCAGATATTACAAAGGGTGTGAAGCTTGTCAAAATTTGGTGATATTCAGTTGGCTCCTGCTGCTATGTTACATCCCATTATCAAGCCGTGGCCTTTCAGAGGATGGGGTTTAGACTTTATTGGACAAATTCATCCGTCTTCCTCAAAGGGGTATCGGTTCGTATTGGTGGCAACCGATTATTTCACTAAATGGTCTGAAGCAGTACCTCTCAAGAACATGACACATACGGAGGTGATTAAATTCATAACCGAGCACATTATTCATAGATTCGGCATTCCTCAAACATTGACTACAGATCAAGGCTCCTCTTTCATGTCACATCAAGTTAGAGAATTTGCCGAATCTTATAACATAAAATTGCTCAATTCCTCTCCATATTATGCCCAAGCCAATGGACAAGCTGAGTCTAGCAATAAAATTTTAATCAAGCTCATCAAGAAGAAGATTGAGGATAATCCAAGGAGATGGCATGAGTTGTTGTCTGAAGCTTTGTGGGCACATAGGATCTCAAGGCATGGTGCTACGAAGGTGACTCCGAATGAGCTAGTATACGGTCAAGAGGCTGTTTTACCGGTGGAAGTGAATTTGAATGCTTTGAGAATAGCCAAACAAAATGATTTATCGGCAGTAGACTTTTATAACTTGATGATGGACAATATTGATGAGGTTGTCGATAAACGTTTGGCTGCTTTGAAGGCCATAGAGAGGGACAAGTTGAGGGTAGCAAGGGCTTACAATAAGAAGGTTAAGTTGAAGAATTTTCAAGTTGGCGATCTCGTGTGGAAAGTAATTCTCCCGATTGGTTCAAGAGACAGAAAATTCGGGAAGTGGTCTCCAAGTTGGGAAGGTCCTTTTAGAATTGCAAGAATAGTTCCCGGAAACTCTTATTTGGTGGAATCCGTACAAGGGGCACTGTTACCTCGAGCTCTCAATGGCAAGTACTTGAAGAAATACCACCCAAGTGTGTGGCAAGAAGCCTAAGTGGGCAGTGGACGATATATGACTATCGCCCTTAGCACAAACATGGCTGATACCTTATTATCGTCCTGTGGAAAATGGCCGATGGAGTGTTGACATCGTCCTTAGAACAAACACAATAAAAGTTATTTTTCGGCACACAAGCTTTGCCGAAAAACAGGGGGGCATGTGTTGACACCAGATTTTGGCATGGTCACGAATCCAGATTCATATGCAAAAGTTAGAGGCAACACTTCGCGGTCCGGCCCTGAGTGAGAAAGTATTCGGCCTTTGTCGGCTGAATGAAACCTTGCCGGGGTAAAACCTTGCCGGCGGAGAAGCATGCCGGCGTGGAAAGCTTGCCGGCGGAGAAGCTTGTCGGTGTGAAATCTTGCCGAGAAAGACCTTGCCGGGGAGGAAAGATTGCCGGAGGAAAAGCTTCCCGGGCGAAGACCTTGCCAGGGGAAAAGCTTGCCGGGCGAAGACCTTGCCGGGGCTAAAAAGCTTGCCGAGAAAAAGCTTGCTGGGGTGGAATCTGTCAAGGCCAATCCAACCAGAAGCTGAAGATGGGCTCAAATGATTATCTTCGATTTCATCTCGAAGTCCGAAACTATGCTCAAAGTACCAAGATCTTATATTGAAAGTACAGTTTAGCCGATTAAGCCAGCAAGACAACCTCAAATGAAAAAATGATCTACACGGGTTGTCTTCGTCTCGTCGAAATGATCAATTTTGATATAAAAATCGTTCAAATCCGAGTTCGTATGCAAAAGTTAGAGCAATCGGAGTGCAGCCCTGTCACGAGGCGAGATGTAGCCTGTTCGTCTCGTTGAAACGGTCAAGATTGCTTTTGGGCTTGTTTTCATCCGAGATGGTTTACACCGCAAAAAAGACCCGCAAGGTGCAGCCAGTTTAAACCGAACAGTTTTGGAAAGTTCGGATAAACCAGTCCGAATTTGACTAAGGTTTTGGACGTGAATTGATGTAATTTTCTTATAAGGAAAGCCTAGATAATTTCTTTGCTTGTACGGGAAGTCCAGCCGCCTCTTATATATGTTGGGAGTGACGGCCGATTGAACAACACACAATCGATCAATCAATTTACCACTTTTTATCTTTTATCTTTTCTCCTTAACCCTAGTTCTTCTTCTTCCTCGTTTTTCGTTCGTTCTTCTTCATTGCAGGGCGGCGAACCTCGAGGCCCTAGGGGCGATCAGGTCGACCTAGGGCAGCCCATAGCCTCCGCGCGCCCAAACGGGGTCCCTCCCGGGCGTGTGGGGTTTCGGGTCCCAAAAGCGCCGGCTTGCTATCTTGCGTATCGCGCTGGAAGTCGGCCTCCCGCGGTGTGAGTTGCGGAGCATCTCCCTCGGCGCCGCGGGTACACATCGACGTGTTCGTGTGACGCGTTCCACCGTCAACACACTTTTTGGCGACTCCGCTGGGGAACGAAGCTTTGAACGGTCTCCAGCCCGTTCTTGCTACGAAGAGATCGTCATCAAGTTGCAGAAATCTACAAAGGTAATATGAATACTGAATTCCCCTTTGTAGATGCAAGTAATTCATATGTTGTTGCTGGATCACCTAATGAGCATAATGTATCGGCTAGCCCTAGTTTTATCAATCATGCATCTAATTATGCGCACGGGCCGATGCAAAACAATTTTCATGCTTCAAATTCTTATGATTTTAGCAACATACAACATATGTATCCAAACTCTCATGCATCGGCAACCCCACAAATCCATATGCCGATGAACAACACGATGGGTTTGATTAATCAATTTGAAACACCTCATGTTAAAATTTCGAATAGCATACAAGAAAGTGTTTCACCTTTTTATTCATCGGCAACTGATTTGCAACATGTGAATCCAACCTTGCCAATGGATGGGAGAATTGGCCATTCTACTACTAGCTATTCGGCCAGTTACTCTCAACCATCATATGCTACACCTCATGTTAGTAATTTTTCAGCACCGTATGCAACTGTAGATGTTCATAATTCAGCCCCGCATCTTCATGGTCTCAGCCGAATAAGTGAAAATTTTACAGGAACACATGTGCTGTCATCAAATACTGTAGCATATAATGCATACTCTACGCAATTCAAGAATTTCGGCAACACTCACGAATCATTGCCGAAAGAATCTGAAAGCGTTACGGAGCAATCCCTTCCAGAAGCGGTTGTGGCTGCATTAAAAAAGAGCTTGGCACAAAACAAGAGGATTAGTGCTCTTTGCCTTGAACAATATGAAAAGGGGTTGTTTCCTGATTATGCTGCAACAAAAGCTAGAGTTTTGCAAGAAGATGAATCTTTGCCAATTGATAAAATTGGCGAGCAAAAATATGGTTTTACAACAATGCATATGCCTTCACCTAATACTCCGTCATATTATACAGCCCCTACACAATTGCAAAGTTTCGGCAACACCCATGTGCCATTGCCGAAAGAATCTAAAAGGCCAGGTTCTTACATTTATTCTGTGGAAAGGCCAGGTTCCATTCCTTATTTCTCTTTCACACTACTAATTGATGATTGACCACTACTCATTGAGGGGAACTTGCCGCTACTCGGGTAGGGGATAGATCCAAATACTGCTGACGGAGGGGGCTGCTGGTGGAGGGGACACCACCTGCAGATGCTGATTTGGGAGGGGCGGCGGCTCCTCCTCCCGGAGCGCGAGGGAGCAATTGATCGAGCAGGAGGGAGGAGTGGCCTAAACCTAATGTCGTGGCAGCTATGAAAACTGAAAAGTGGGGCGGTAAAGGGAGGAACGGGTCAGATTTAGGCCAAAATATGCCGCCCAGTTAATCAACCCAGCTGATAATTCGGTCTGACAGAACGATTAACTGGGCCTCTGAGTTAATGGGCCGAATAGGCCTTTCTCGTATCGGAGGGGGGGGGGGGGGGGTAGCAATTAACTGCTCATATCGTTAGTTAATCAGCTGATATTTGTAACAATGGTTGATTTATCATAACATGATGGATACTTTATTGGATGGGAGGCCCATGAGCGGTTGCGTGCGTGGGCCGGTCCAGGCCATGCAAGCCCCAGTGCATGTGAAGGACGCAGGTAGCAATGGAAACATACCCTGACTTAATATGATCTATTAAACATTGTTTTTTCACATAACATGTGCTGGTTGAGTTGGCTATCCGGTCAAGTTGTGCTCTTTTTCTGCCAACCTGAGTTTGAGTCCGTGCGGCAAGCACGAACCGTTCATTTATTTTTTTGACGAACCGTTCTTTTACTGCGGGTAGATTGTACTAATAGTTGTTCCATTCCATTCCACATTTCTCGCTGTTCCTTCCGTATTTCTCTTTCCAGTCGCACCAGAATTCACTCTCACCATTTATTCTGTAGAGAGGCCAGGTTCCATTCCTTATTTCTCTTTCACATGGCTAATTGATGATTGACCACCGGATTTATTCACCACTGATTTATTCTGTCGATAGGCAAGAAACCTTCCTTCGTTATTTCTGGAATTCATTCCTCACCCTTTGCTAATTGATTCCGGAAACAACTTCCTGTTACCCACAAAACTTAAAGGCATATATAAATTGGAAAGATTCGATGCAAGGGGCCAAGGTGGGACTAATTTTTTGTTGATTTATCATAACACGTTGGCTGATTTATCAGATAGAAGGCCCATGAGCGGTTGCATGCGTGGGCTGGTCCAGGCCATGCAAGCCTCCGTGCGTGTGATGGCTGTAGGAAGAAATGGAAATATAGCCCGGCTTAATATGATCTACTCCCTCCGTCCCATAATGTAAAACGTTTTTTTGACACAAACGTCTTACATTATGGGATTCAATCATCAGTTAAGCATTGTTTTTTTCACGTAGCATGGGCTGGTTGAGTTGGCTAATCGGCCAAGTTGTGCTCTTTTCCTGCCAACCCGAGTTCGAGTTCATGCGGAGGCCAGTTTTGTGGAGAGGTTTATTTTGTGGAGAGGCCAGTTTCCATTCCTTATTTCTCTTTCACGTGGATAATTGATGATTGAACACCAGATTTATTCTGTGGATAGGCAAGAAACGTTCCTTCCTTATTTTGTGGAGTCATTCCTCACCCTTCCCTAATTAATTCCGGAGAGAGCTTCCTGTTTCCCACAAAACTTAAAGGCCTATATAAATTGTAAAGTATTCAATGCAAGGGGCCAAGGTGGGACTAACTTTGTGTTGATTTATCATAACATGTTAGTTGATTTATCGGATGGAAGGCCCATGAGCGGTTGCTTGCGTGGGCCGGTCCAGGCCATGCAAGTCCCCGTGCGTGTGAAGGACGCATGAAGCAATGGAAACATAGTCCGGCTTAATATAACTTATTAAACATTGTTTTTTTCACGTAACATGGGCTGCTTGAGTTGGCTAATCGGTCAAGTTGTGCTCCTTTTCTGCCAACCAGAGTTCGAGTCCGTGGGCAGGCATGAACCGTTCATTTTTTTTTTGCCGAACCGTTTTTTACTGCGGGTAGATTGTACTGAAAGTCAAGGGTGTTACTGTAAAATGTCGCGACGGACCAAGAATACATATTCCTTTTATTAGTAGAAAATAAATATATATAGATAAAGGATGTAATAACATCTTATATTATGGAATGGAGGGAGTACTTAGTATGACCACACATAATCATGACTTTATAGTTAATGTTTAAACTAAAATGACAAAACTGCTAAATCCACACTTTCAGCTTGGAGCATGATGGATTGATGGCAAATGTATATTCAACAAAAAAAAACCCTTTCCAACTTGCAGCATGCGAAATGGTTGCTATTCAAGATCACAAATTAGGGTATTGTAACACATGTCAAATGATAATCAAGCTTTTGAGCTTACCAATGCAGTAGTCAAGTTCAGTTCTGTTTATAGAAACATACCGAACTTGCTTTCCTAAACTGCCATCTCTCGGTTGTTCCTTTTTTTCTCTATGAACAAGCAACTTACTTAGTGAACCATTTAATTTCAGCATGTGTTGTATTTTTAGTGATATGTGGTAGACTGCACGCTAATATAGGCTCCCTGTATTCTGGAAATGTTAGGACAGCTTAATCCGGATTCTGAAGCAATGAGTACCTGTAAAAAGGCCAGGGCGGAATCTACATCTGTTGTGAGTTCAGACAGACTGAGCAGTCTACCTCCAGAGATAAAGGGCGACATCCTCTCCCGTCTGAATGTCGAAGAAGCGGTTAGGACTAGCACCTTATCAAGTACTTGGAGGGATGCATGGACTAATATGCCAAAAACATTTCTGCGCGATGGAAATTTTGCAAGAACCAAGTTCGTCACATTAGTCGATATGGTGCTATCACTCCACAAGGGAACTGTAGAGAAGTTTGATATTTCAGGTAGCAAACCTTACCATGACGAGTTCGGCAGGTGGATGCTCATGCTTTCTAGGATATAACCAAGATCAATTATAGTCGAGATGAAATCAGGGCCAGGTTATAGGATTCCCTCATGTCTATTTTCTATCGGTGATTTGGAGAATCTGCACCTGCAAAACTGCATCATCAGCTTGCCCCGGGTATTCCAAGGTTTCAAGAGATTAACTCGCCTCAGACTGAACAATTTCTCATCTACAAACATGGACATGCAAAATTTGGTCTCGTTCTGCCCCGCACTGCGTTCTTTGAGACTAACTTATTTTGAGGGCATTAACCATCTAACCGTTCAAGCTCCTAAACTGAAACTTCTTTATGTCATTGGGGACGTTGAAATTAATTTGGATGCACCTGATTTGGAGGTGGCTCTCTTAATGCATCACAAAGCTACAGCACCTCATTCTGATCCAATTGCGCTTCACAAGGAAAGCTATGTCAAGCAGTTATTGGGAAGCCTAAGTGACATCAAAAGCTTTGCAATTAGCGGCTTTTTGCTGAGGGTAAGCTATTATTAGCTCCAGCATTACTGTGGCCTTCTTTTGTCTCCTGACTAATCTGTATTGACATTTCCTTATTCATTTTCTGTTCATGTTGTAGTATTTATCAAAAGGTTGCATGCTTACGAAGCTCCCAGCCCTGTTTGCTCGCCTGGAGAATATTTATCTTGCGATATGCTTTTTGGACCGGCGGCAATTCTTGGCCGCTTGTTCGTTGTTTCAGAATGCCCCTAACTTAAAGACGCTTGATGTCGTTCCAGTAAATCCTCTCCCTTCCTCAGTCATCCAATCCATGTTCATTCTTGTATTTATGGCACCTAATTAATGAGTTGTGAAAAAAAATGCAGAGTCACTCTTCGAACACATGGGACCAGGATCAGGCGAGGATTAAAGACTTCACCGTGCAAGTGCAATTGGATCATCTCGTAACGGCCAGTGTGCAAGGTTTCAGGGGTCTGGCCTGCGAAGTCGATTTCGTGGCAAAGCTACTGAGCTGGGCACCAGCTCTGGAAGAACTGAAGATAGAGTGGAAAGGCAAAACAGAGTGCAGCATGGTTCTTGCCAAGCTATTAGCTCTGCCGAGGGTGTCTCCCAGGGCCAAGGTCATTGTGACATTTTGATAAGAATGCATCCCTACAGTCTAGAGAGCATCCCCCATCACTTTGCCGGTTTAATTTGCAGCCAAGCAGGACTATTTCAGCTTTCTTTATGCCAAGACCAGATGGTGGTTATATATGTGTGCATTTGAGGCAAATCATCAGGCAGAGGGAGTACCTAATGTGCTATTAGCAAGTGTTATCCTTTGTTGAGCCGGGGACACAAGCCGCTGTTGCCCTTCCTCAACCGTGTCAGTTCAGCTCGTCCCGTCTTATCCTGTTGTTCCGTGTGTCGTAAATTCCTGTTTCTAGAAAATATAAGAAGTAATGAAATATATAGTGACACCTTCATCCTGTATGAATAAGAATGAAGATGTGAATCAAAGGCATGAAACTGTACCTTCTGTGTATGTTTGGAAAGCAAAGCATTTATCAGATTGGTTCCAGATTGGAACGAGTGTACAATGTTTCTTGCATCTCCTATTTCATTTTTTGTTGATAAAGTGAAATATTTCTATATCACTGTCGCCTTTAATATTCAGTTATTGTGTGCTTCAGAATTATTCACTGGTTTTCAGGTATTAATCAAAGCTCGCTCTTGGAAAGCCTGGATTACATTTCTATATATTTATGAGTATATAAATGAAACACAGATATGGCCATTTACTTTCAGATCTATAGAAACGTAGTACAAATATGAGCACCCTTGAAGGACTGAACGAGTTTCAATCGAGGCTCCAGAGGGAAAATTCGTAAGTTGCTGTCTTGTGTTATTAAAAGTAAATACCGTATCCAAACAAACCAAACCCTAGGACGAGTTATTACAGAAGATATACCATTTTCTCATAACCATAACTTGTGTTATTTAGTTATACGTCGTATAGAGATACATAATCAAACCAGAACAATAGAAAGAAAGAACACATGGTTCAAACCACTAGCTCGGGTGGAAAGACCCATGTCAATGCATATATATCGTAGACCTGCTCCGGGATCTTGAGTTGAGCACCGTCGAAAACAATATCACCCTCTTTTATCTCCTCTCAACAAGCCGAAACAGACTTGGAGAAGAGTTTGCTATGAAAATCGCATGGCCATCTTGACCACCCGTCATCGGCACTCACATGCTTGTGCTGGCATCTGCCTTAATACATTGACCCCTACAGATATAGCTATAACCTCGTGAACACTATTGCAGCACTAGTTGCCGACTCACCATGAGCAATTTTCCACACAATTCAACATCGTACCTAAGGACGCAGAGATGAGCATCGCCTTCTTCCTCATATATATACTCAATGACCTCCTTAATCTTGTCATGCCCTTCTTTAACGCATGATTATCATGAGACTCTTCACTCTCTTGTTTAAGAACCATGTCAGCGTTCTCGTTCTCGTCCACATTCTCATCACTAGTTGCCTCATCTTCGCCGTCGTTGTTCAACAACATTGGAATCATCATTAGCTGCATCATCTTCCTTGTCATCGCTTCACACTACTAAATCATCATCAGCCGCCTCATGATCTTCGTCATCGCTCCGCACATTAGAATCATCATTAGCCACCTTGTCATCCTCATCATCGCTCCACACATAGGAATCGTCATCACACATTGAATGTTGAATGATGCGATTGATATTGGTGACCATAGGTACCCCATTGCCATCAAAGCCAACTCGGAGGGAAATGAGGTCCTCAACCTGAATAATTCCATAGACTATGTCTCCAAGGAATGCAATGTCGATGATGCAAGTGAAGGTAGTACTATATGGCTGAGGAAACCAAAAACGTTTTCTCGCATGGATAAAGATGGTTGGGTAGTTCGCATTGTTGGTCATGAAGACGACAAGGTCATCCGAAGTCGACCGTACGAGCACCTTGCGGATCTCAAACCACTCTGGGACATGACCGATAGATGAGGGCATCAAGCATGGTCGTTCTGAAGAAAGGGTTGTGCAAGAGATAGGTGGGTCTCTTCTCGGCATCGGTGCACTTGACGGTGAGCCAGCCATCCTTGAGCCGATGCAGATCACATTTGTTGGGATGGAGGGGATGCGGTGCCCACCGCGGTCGGAAGATATAGTAAGAATAATTTTTTTTTTTGTGTGTGATGGAAAAAGAGCTGTGTTAATCAAGCAGCAGGCAAGTCCGCCTTACAAATATTCAGCACATCACCAGGTCCAGATCTAAGCCAAATGGTTGTACGCCTCTCCCTTCCACCAAAGTTGGCCGTGTAATGGCTTCCATTATTTTGCTCCCATCTAATGTGCTTGATTAAAAACCCCGGTCCAGGACGAAGACTAGCCTAGATTTCTTCAATCAGCACAGCACACGCTGATCTATCTACGTCCGCACCTTGAATGAGCTTAGCTGTGTGGCCTCCAGGCAGTCCAACTCAACAACAATTAATCGGCAGCGTTTGTCCATTGGAGAGCAAGATGGATCCCTTCTCTACATGCGTCAAGTTCCGCCTGCAGCGGCGATGTACAGAACCGCAATTCCATAAATTGATGATAATTATGATCTCCCCCTCCGGAGTACTGCAGAACCATTCCGGCACTTTTACCCTCTCCCCTATTTCCTCTTGTCTTAACAAGTAAACTTGAAACTCACCATGAAGCAACACGTTGCATTGAAAAGTATGTCAAAACCTACCTATGTGTCTTGCTTGTGTCCCCCCACCCCACAATTGTATACCCATTTCTCAGTTCATTTCATGGGTATTCAGCCGAATACCCATTGTTTCTCCAAAAAAATTATGTACACACGTAGTATATAACCTTTTTTTCTGATAAGAAGTATACAACAAGGTACATGTATGGAAAAAACGAAAATGGCAGGTTATTCAAGCATTCATCCCAAGCCCAATGTAAGGAGTAGCCCACCCTGTTTCTGGCCTAGGAAAAAGAAAACCCAAGATAAGGACTAGCCCACCCACCACCTCCTGTTCCTCAAGCCCAATTAGGGAATCCTCCTTGTTCGCACCAGGGCCGGCCCTGAGGGGGGGCGAACGGGGCGGCCGCCCCGGGCCCCCAAACGCCAGGGGGCCCCCTCCAGGTACGTGTATGTAGGGTACACAAGTATATACTACGACCAAAAAAAATTGAAGCCAAACTCAGCAACGCCCCAGCCTCTGCTCCTCTCGTGTGACTCACGTGCTAGGCCTAGGAAAGAAAGGGAGAGATGATGGGCTTGGCCCATGTTTGCACGTACAGGCAGATGACGTGAAAGAAATCGCTCGATTCACGCACGATTTCCTTTTCCTTCGGATCCTCGATCGTCTCGTTTCCTGCCCTTTTGCATGTTCCGCTGACCGCTATTCGTCTTCAAGACTTCAACTCCGCCTCCTGACGAACGGCGTGACGACTACGGCAGGTACGTCTCCTCGTGCGCGCCTTCTGCCCTTGCCTGTTCTTCTTCCTGTTTCTTTCTTTTTCTAATCCTGATTTCCGAATTCTCGAACAGGTCAATAGGGAATTGTTGCCAGGGTGATCAAACGCGCGCACATAGCCAGATTAGACTACGGAGAGAAGGTACTATACTATGCCCTAGCAGATTTTGTCATGATATTAGGTGAAGATCTTCTGTAATTAATCCAATATTTTAATTTTTTGCACTAATTTTATTGTTCCTTTCAATTTCAGCACTGCCATATTGGGTTCGGGTGTAAAGTATCCATCTGGATGTGATAAAAGAAAAAGGAAGGAGGTAGATGACATGAAAGGATCCCTTCTTAATAAATCATAAGAGCCATCCGAGCACTTCAAAAAATCTAGACGAGTTGGTGATAGTTCTTATGGATGACCAAACTAGTGCTAATCAGAAAAATGATGGTCATTCTCCTACAGAAGATGATGCTGACATCAACATTGATGATACCAATGTGAGCGATCCTGCGTCCATATTTAATTCATCTGCGACATAATTTGCTAGTGTTGATGACGAACCGGTTATTACTGTGGATATTTATGATCTAAGCAATTTGGGTAATCTTGAAAATAAATTGAGGGATATATTAGTGGAAAAGGGGCCTAAAAGGAAAGAAGAAAACACTAAATATTCTTTGGATGAAAATTCAAGACATTTTTCATATACGCATTACTCAAGAAATATGTGCAATTGAGAAGTGCGTGATAGGAAATGGTCAGTTATTTCAAAAGGCGCAAAAAAAGTGTTTTCATTGTGATGTAAGCTTTTCAATTCTGACAAATGCAAAAGTGCATTGAGGCATGAGGGGTTTTGTGATTGGAAGCATATTAATGCGAGACCGAAACATGCAGCTAGTGTTGACCATATTACCAACATAAACTCTTGGAATGAACTGAGCACTGGACTGAAAAAGCATGAAACAAATTGACAAAGGGTTACAACAGCTTGGCAACATTATGCATTGAGAAAAACATGCTTGATGAAATTGATATTGATAATATCATTAGCGATTTTCCATCTCAGAATATGAGGAGATTTTTTGAAGGAATATGTAATACATTATTTGATATGCACTTAATTTTTTCTTTGATACAAATTATATCTACATATAATGATTTATAAATAGACATCTATACTAAGGGCCATCAAGGGCCCCCAATTATAATTTCGCCCAGGGCCCCTGAAATCTCAGGACCGGCCCTGGTTCGCACGAGACCAGTTCGGCGTTTCCACCACTGGCACAATTCGAACCCTAGACACGGTACAGCGGCGCGGCAGCGCCCGCGCGCGCAGGCGAGCGGCGTTGCCTTCCTTTATTATTAAAGAAAGCGTTCTTCGGCGCTCCGTTGGCTTCCTATTTCAGTTTACTGAACAACCAGTAGCATGACTTCATGATTGCTCCTGAGGATTAATTGATGACTAGGGAGATGTGGGCGGCAAGGAAGTTAGACTAGGTTCTAGTTAATCTTAACACTGTTCGCATGCTTGTCTAGATTGCTTACCTAAATCCAGTTTAGTACTACTCTGTTTTTTACATTGCGTTTTGTTCTCTAGCTCTGCAGTGCTAACTTCGCAGAATTATTATTTCCCTAGCATATTTCATTTGCTAAGAACCGACTCTAGTACTCAGTACATGGCTTTAAGTTTATAATCCACATGTAATCATGGCTTTAAGTTTGTACATGTCCGTCATGCTTCTAGTTAATGCTGGAACTAAACACGTTGTTTCTACTGAATAATTTGAATGCGAGTCCACACATAGGATAAGAAAAGAGGGCCTGTGCTGGGGTAAATTGACTCTCTGTCCTGAAGTAGAACTGCATTTCATCATCCTGCCCATGTTGATTGCATCTCAATTATGTACCCTAAATTGTTTGTGAATCGTTAGTTTGCAATAGAAGGTTTTCTTTAAATTTTAATCACCTCTTCTTCAAACGATTGCACATGTATTCAACCAAAGAAACCGCTTTCCAATTTGTAGCATGTCAAATGATAATCAAGATTTTTAGCTTACCAATACAGCAGTCCAGTTCAATTCTGTTAAACGAAAACATCTCCCTTAACTCCCATCTGTCGGTTGGTTATTCGTTGTTTTACTATGAACAGGCTAATTACTCAGTGCACCATTTTATTTCTGCATGTATTGCAGTTTTAGTTATGTGTAGCAGAATCCACACTAATTTAGGCTCCCTGTATTCTGAAAATGCTAGGACAGCTTAATCTGGATTTTGAAGCAATGCGTACCTGTAAAAAGGCCAGGGCGGAAGCTACATCTGTTGTGAGTTCGGATAGACTGAGCAGTCTACCTCCAGAGATAAAGGGCGACATCCTCTCCCGTTTGAATGTTGAAGAAGCTGTTAGGACTAGCACCTTATTAAGTACTTGGAGGGATGCTTGGGGTAATATGCCAGAGATATCTCTGCGCGAAGAAAATTTCACACGAACCAAGTTCGTTACGTTGGTTGATATGGTGCTATTACTCCACAAGGGAACTATAGAAGAGTTTGATATTTCAGGCAACAAAACTTACCATGATGAGTTCGGTAGGTGGATGCTCATGCTGTCAAGGAGATCACCAAGATCAGTTATAATCAAGTTGAACTCAGGGCCAAGGTATAGGATTCCCTCATACCTCTTTTCTATCGGCAGTCTGGAGTCTCTGGACCTACAAAACTGCATCATCAGCTTGCCCCGGGTATTCCAAGGTTTCAAGAGCCTAACTGACCTCAACCTGGAAAATTTCTCCTCTACAGACATGGATATCCAAACATTGATCTCGTCCTGCCCTGTACTGACTGATTTGATATTAACTTCTGTGGAGGGCATCTGCTGTCTAAACATTCAAGCTCCTAAACTGGAATTTCTTAATGTTGAAGGGGAGTTTGAAGACATTAAGTTGGATGCTCCTAATCTGGAGGTGGCCATTTTCTCTCTTGATCACAAAGCTAAAGCATATCAATCTGTTCCAATTGCACATGACAAGGGTTATTGGGAAGCCTAAGTGACGTAAAAACACTTTCAGTTAGTGGCTCTCTTCTCCGGAAGGTGAGGTATTATTAGCTCCAGCATTACTATGGCCTTCTTGTGCCTTTTTACTAATCTATGTTACCATTTCCTTTTTCTTTTCGTGTTGCAGTATCTAACAAAAGGATGTATAATTACGAAGTTCCCTGTCATGTTTCATCGCCTGGAGAATATTTATCTTGGCATATGCATTTGGGACCAGAGACAAATCTCGGCAACTTGTTCATTGTTTCAGAATGCCCCTAACTTAAAGATGCTTGAGCTATGGGTACGTATGCCCCTGTAAACCCTCTCCCTTGCTCGGTCACCCAATCCATATTAATTCGTTGTGTTTACGGCTAATGGGTTCTGAGGAGTTTGCAGCCCAATCTGATCCTATCATGGGAGAAAAACAACGCGAAGACTGGGAAAATGGCGCAACGAGGACAACATATACACACGTGGTCGACGAACGAGATTACTGAAGCGGACACGCGGTGGAACTGATCGAATTGCTGTCAGTCCGTCATCAGATTTGTTTTGAATTTGATCAAGATTTCCCTTCGTCACTCTGCTCGTCAATCTGCCTCCCGGGTCGCTCCTCCAGGCGACTCCGGAGACCTTCCCAGCCGCCACTCGAGAGGCCACCCGATCCTCCTCCCTTCCTCCCGCCGCCGTTGGAGGACGCCGCCGGCTTGCGCCCGGAGGCCGACGGCGGTGGCGGGGGCTCTTCCTCCCTCCCGCGTTTCAGGGGTGGCGATGCCCCAACATGTGTGGAGGTATGGCCAATCTAAAAGCGGCGGCGATGGCTTCGACGGCGGCGGCGGTCGGCCCTGCCTCGGGCCATGGGCGGCTGCTGCGGCGGCTGGCCTGGATCGGGCGGCGCCGCGATGTGGTCTTCGGCGGCATGTCATCTGGCTTTAGATCAGCGACGGCGTCGAGAGCCTGGTGGACTGCTTGGCGGCACATGGCAGATCTATTCTGGCCGCTGTAGCTAGTGGTGGTGGTCATCTTCTTCGTCGGAGGTGGCCGACCAGAGACTTGGTGATTCGATCTCGAGATCCATCATCTAGTCCCGGCTGCGAGTTGGGGAGACATAATTGTCGGTGAAAACCGAGCCGACGACAGGCGATGGCGGCGTTCTACGCCGTTACCTTGATGAAGGCATCGTCGTGTAACTACTGTCGACCAACTCATGCTGCTCCGGGGGAAACCCTAAGACCTGGTGTTCCAGATCGGACGATGGCGGCACTGCGGTGTCGTTTCTCTTTTGGGAGCATCGTTTGTGGAGCAGAGCTGGAAGTCAGAGGCAGGAGGTGGAGCGGCTTCGTCTTGCACGGAGCTTCGGTGGAGATGTCAAGTCATGCCTGACCGACAGGTGCTACGCTTTGTCATGCCTGGTCGGCAGGTGCTACGCACGACAAATCTTCCAAAGACTTCAAGCTGTGTCGGCTGGTGGTACTTGGCAACATGGTGCTGATGTGTATCAGTGACGATCGTGACGTGCTCAGCTATTTGCGCGCAGGGAGAAGGTGCCGTTGGGCGCCATGGTGGCTCGACGATAGCTGGACCGAGCAAGGTTGATGCATCAGTATAGTTCTGAAGATGGAGCGGTGGCAGTTGGCGGCGGCGGCCATATGAGAGCACGCCGGACCGGTGAGACCATGCCCGGCAGGCGTCCTGGATGAGACCTCAGGTCTTAGATGTTAGGTTTGGCTGCGATGTCTGTTTGATATTAGGCCCAGACTATCTGCGCCCCTTCATCAACTGGATAGGTGTAGCGACAGTTTGTTACTTAGACGGCGGCTTTAGTCTTACTATTGTATTACTTTGTAAGGTCTTGTGAGAATAATTAATAAAATCGCCTTATGCATCGTCCAGATGCAGAGGCCGGGGGGTTATCCTCCTTTACTAAAAAAAATGGGTTCTGAGAAAATAATTAAAATGCAGAGTTACCCTAGGATCACATGGGAGCAGTATCAGGATCAGGCTAGCATTCAAGAGCTTACCCGGGAAATGCAAATGGACCATCTCGTAACGGCCAATGTGAAACATTTTGGGGGTCTGAACTATGAAGTCGATTTCGTGGCAAAGCTACTGAGCTGGGCACCTGTTTTGGAAGAGGTGAAATTAGAGTGGAAGGGCGAAACAGACCGCAGCATGGTTCTTACCAAGCTATTAGCTCTGCCGAGGGTGTCTCCCGGAGCCAAGATCATTGTTACATGATAAGTATGCTCCCTCATCACTTTGCCAATCTAATTTGCTGTGGGTAGAATTATTTTGGCTCTGTTTATGCAAATGTACCAACTAGGGCTAGCTGGTGGTTATATATAATGTATGGGTGCATTTGACCCGAATCATCAGGTAGAGGTAGTGTGCTTTGTTGAGAACATCCGGTGGGACGGCATCAGTTTAGCTTGTCCAGTTCTGTCCCTGTGTTGTTAACTTGTTATATGACAATATTGTGGTTCTAGTAAATATGTGTCCTTCA
Source organism: Triticum aestivum (assembly GCF_018294505.1). Lineage (NCBI taxonomy): Eukaryota > Viridiplantae > Streptophyta > Magnoliopsida > Poales > Poaceae > Triticum > Triticum aestivum. The sequence goes on from NC_057800.1 coordinate 734,817,693, forward strand.
GAAGTGATCACATTTATGAAGGCACCTTCATGTTGTGTCAACAAGACTGAATCAAAGACACCAAATGGTACCTTAATTTTTTACTTTATGCATGTGCATGTAAGAAGCCTGCAGTTTTGAGATCAAAGCAACACATGCCTGAATCATTACACCTTTGGAAATCAAAGAATTATCAGAATGGTTTACATTGGTTTCATGATGAATGAATGTTCGGTATAAGGGAAATCACCTGGTTTTAATATGTTGCTTCAATATTATTCACTGTGGTTTCTCGTATTGAGGTGAACAGGAACCAGGTTTTTACTTAAAATAATTCTAAAGAATTCAAAACTATTGATTCAGGTGTTAATCAAATATCGCTCTTGGAATAAGCTGCAGCTACTAGCCAGTTATTCTTCAGCCATGGCCGCATCTCCATGTCTACATTTCTATACGTCCGAAATTAAATGGCCATGTATGTATTTCATTTATATATACTCATGAAATAGTTCACTCGTGGCAAGACACATATACCTCTTCTGTCACATGGGCCTAGCTCGAGAGGTAAATTTCTTTCCTTTTAGAAGTATGCTTGTATTCCTATCACAGAAGAGCACAAGAACCAGATCACATACAATCAGACACTCGGTCTCACACGATCTTTCTGGACACCCCACACGTCCCAGGACATTGGTACGTACGAGACTTCTCCTCCTTTTCCTACTACAGTTGAGAGTCACTCCAGAGAGATCATCCCCGGCCCTATCCTAGATCCTCTCTACCGGCAGCGGTCGTCGGAGAAGTGATGGGGAGGTGCTAGGTGTGTTTTTGTACATAGTAGCAGTAGGTTCAGTTTCCACTCTGGTGTTGGGCCTGATTCCTAGGTCTAGTGTTGTGCCGAGGAGGATCGTGCCGCCTGCGCAAATGAGCATCGTGTGGTGGCTAGCGGTAATGTTCTGGTTGATGGCGGTGGCGTGGTACTACTCACTGCTTCATGATTCATCCTTGGCACATCCTTTAATAAGCTCAGTTGGTGCCGTGATTTGGACAAGGATTCGTCCCCTTCCTCTGTTGCTTCAAGCCGCAATGGGGGTGGATGGAATGATGGTGATGCAAGGATATCTAGTTCTTGCAAGTGGGTTCGAAGCATATCAGCAGCGGCAGTTGATCTGGTGGAGCAACGACGCCCGCTGGCTATCGGTCTTCCACATCACCCCGCTGCCCCGTCTGGTTGAATGACGGGTGTATATTTCCTCCCAAAGAAAGAGCTATAGGAGAGGCAGATGCATCTTCTATCCAAAGTTCGAAGCGGCTCCAAGCTGTTGTGAAGGTCTCGTCACCGCAAATGGTGCGTCCCTGCTGCCGGCGAGGCTACATCAAGGAAGAAGATGTTGTGGACCTGGTTGCAATTTCCAATTCCAGTCTAGGGTCCTTCTTGTAAAAGCCAAGGGCTTAGGTGTTATTTTTGTTTTATGTGAGTCCTTGTGTGGGCTTTGTGATGTAACCGATAACCTCTAGGCCTGTCATGGCCTTTCTTCTAAAAAAACGTCCCAGGACATTTCAAAGAGCACCTTGAAACAAACATAAATACACCTAGATCCCTGGAGATGTTTGACATCCTCGCTGGACTTAACAAAGAGATCCATGTAAGAAAGTAAACCGCAACTTGGACCAAGAAGTTCATCTTGTTTAGGCGTGGCCACATCTCCGCCGTTGCTATCCTCCTTTTCTTCACACCGATGCCGAATGGGAATGGATTCACACATGCATCCAGGTAACCTACTTGAGCCTTCACCAATTGTGGCTTTGATTGCCGCAAAATGTGTCCCATCTTGAAGGAAGGGAACTGGGATCCGGTTCTGGTGCCGCGGCCAGGCCAACTGCCCGGGCAAAGCAACCCCCAAGCACCAACACAAGGAGGAAGGATGAACAACATCAACATGATCGAGCCAACAAGGAAGAAGAGGACACCCACTCTTCTCAGTCCAGCGAGAAGTACCCGCCTCCGGCCAGATCCAGCCGAACACAATGCCCATACCCCTCGACCTCCACCAAATCTGGGGAAACCCCTCCCCGCTAGCTCCTCAACGATGGCCAGAGCACTAGCTGACCGTGAATGGAACCTGGGGAAGCTTATACCGACGCAACACTGGCACAATGGCCTCACTGGCGTCTCCCTCAACCCTACACTCTATAGTAACCATTGTGCCTCGTCCATCGTCGCCCCCACCTCCGTTCACCGAGAGGCAGGAAGAGGCGAGAAATCCATTAGGTCTTCATAATCTGGAGTAAAAGGATTCGAACCTTTGCATGCAGATGGATTCGGTCGCCGGAGACCCTATGCGAGTCACCTCTCTTTCGCCCGTTTTTGCCAAGAAACAAGAGGGTTCATACCTCGAGAGGGAAAATTGGAAAGGAGATGTCTTGTGTTGTACCTGCCTAATATAACGTCTCTAAATGTACACACGATTTTGAGCATCCCTAGAAAGCTTCTCATCCCATGTAAGACACGCTTGCAAGCGTGTCTACATGGTTGGGACGGTCCGTGGGGATACGCTCCAAGGAAACTTTATTAAAACGACTCTATAGTTGCCTAGAGATTGAACAATACATCCCTAATTAAGTATGAATTGAGTGTGTCTAGTGACTGTTTTGTTGTAGTGCCGACGCCTCCAAGCCGGACGAAAACCATAGGCCGAACACCACCGGACGCTCGTCCGCCCTTCAGAAGGAGGACATCGACTATGGGCTCCCAGCCATGGAATCGAGGGGGAGAGGGGGAGGGGAGGGAGGGCCCCGCCATGGCCGGTGTGGCGAATGACGAGGAACGAGGTGGACGCCTTAGTCGGGGTGGCAAATGTCGGGAGGGGTGGACGCCGGCGCTGTAGTGGCGCTCGGCGGGCTCGAGGGAGGGAGAGAGCACCGCTCAGCAGAGGGAGAGCGTCGAGGAGATCAATGTTCAAGATGGTCAATAAAACTATATGTTGTCAGCTGATACTTTGCTTCTTCATCATCCACATCATTTGGAGTTTGAAAACCTAGTGCATTGAGAGAAGAGCGCGAAAACCTAGTGTCACCTTCAAACCACAAAATGAAGCCAAAAAGATGTAGATACCCCTGACCTCATGGTAACCTTTCTATTTCAATCGGGATTATCACATTTCATTATTGAACTTGGCCAGATAAATTGCTTGCTACAAAGCTTTGTGCACAAAGTGGGACATGACCTTATCGTCGGCCTTATGACTTGGATTCACTAAACATCCATGCACCAAATGCGGCAAGAGCCGTGGGCGATAAACAACCTTGCACCATAAAAAAATCATGGAACTTCCATAAAAAAATCATGGAACTTCTTTTCTTTGTTTTCTGATGACCGAAAGTGGGGAAATAGTCCGAAAATCCATATCTGCACCCGAGCTCATCTGCACCTGCGCTGACGAAAAAAATTAAAACAAATACTAGAAAAATTAAAAAAAAATCCAATTTTTTTGTGCGGTAGACAATTTGATGCGTGAGGTCCGCTTCATTTTTCAAGTCATTTGGACATATGAGGAGCTCTCAGCAAAAAAGACAAATTGGGCGTCTATAAAAATGTTTACTGTTCATGTACTGTTTTGGCTCGATTTGTCTGTTTTGCTGAGAGCTTCTCAGATGTCCAAATGACTTGAAATTTGAAGTGGGCCTCACGATCAAATTGTCTACGCACAAAAAACTTGGAATTTTTTGAATTTATTTTGAATTTTTTCGAATTTTTTCTTGCCGGGTGCATATGAGTCTGGGCCCCGAAACGCCCAACTTGAAATAGTGAAATAGTCATGCTTCCCGTTTTATAGACAATAGAGTCCGGAATCCGCGAAAAAAATTCTACGTAGTGAACAAAATATGCTTCCAACAAAATTCTACGCACAAAATATTTTTTTGTTTTTTTAGGGGTTCCAACATCCAACCCAGTATATGGCCCAGTCTCTCCATAAGCCCAATTCTGAAATCCCCAGCCCTGCAGCGCAGAGAGACCACGAGTCGCACACCATTTTGAACCCTAGACACGGCACGGCCGCGCCGACCCGCGGCGGGGCGGCGGAGGCATCCGGTGTGGCGTCGTGCCTTCGATCCTCGCCCCTCCGGACCCTGCGCTCCGGTTCGGCGGCAGCGCCGGTGCGCAAGCCTCTAGGCCCCAGGTGGGAGCTGGCGAGCGGCGTCGCCTTCCCCTGTTCTCCGGCGCTCCTGCAGCAACCGAGCCACTCCGTAGGTTCGTTTTGTTTCCTGTTCTCATATATATGATACTTGTGTGCGGTGGGTTGATGAATTAGGTTCAATTGCTCTGGTGATTAAGTTATGTGGGTTATCTGATTGCTCTGCGAGTATTAACGACTAGCAAGATTGTTTGTTACTCAGTTGTTCACATGCTTGTTTAGATTAAATTGCTTAACTGAATCCAGTTTAGTACATGTCCATCATGCTTATAGTTAATGTTGGAACTAAACATGTTGCTCGTGAATAATTTGGGTGCAAGTCCACATCTAGGTTAAGAACCGAAAGCTTTGTTCAGGTGCAAATTGACTCTGTCCTGAAGTAAAGTTGATAGCCTCTCACTTATATACCCTATATTGTTTGTCCTGTCCATATTTTGCAATGCAAGGTTTTCTTTCTTCCAAATTTAAAAAAATTATTCTTCAAATGACCGCACATTTATTAAAAAAAAAAAGAAAATCCCTTTCAACTTTCTGCGTGGCACATGTTCGCTCCTCAAGATACCAAATTAGGGTCTTGTAACACATGTCAAATGATAATGAAAGCTTTTCTCTTTACCAACCCAACGCAGGAGTTGAGTTCGGTTATGTTCATAGAAACATAGCGGACTTGTTTCCCTAAACTGCCATATCTCCTTTGTTGCTTGTTTTCTTTTTTGCTATGAACAAGCAACTTACTTAGTGTACCATTTAGTTTCTGCATGTATTGTATTTTTAGTGATATGTGGTAGACTGCACACTAATTTAGGCTCCCTGTCTTCTGGAAATGCTAGGAAAGTTTAAGATTCTGAAGCAATGAGTACCTGTAAAAAGGCCAGGGCGGAAGGTATATGTGTTGTGAGTTTAGATAGACTGAGCAGCCTACCGCCAGAGATAAAGGGCAACATCCTCTCCCTTTTGAATGTCGAAGAAGCAGTTAGGACTTGCACCTTATCAAGTACTTGGAGGGATGCATGGGCTAATATGCCAAAAATATCTCTGCGTGATGGAAATTTTGCACGAACCAAGTTTGTTACGTTGGTCGATATGGTGCTATCAGTCCACAAAGGAACTATAGAAGGGTGTCATATTTCAGGTAGCAAAAATTACCATGATGAGTTCGGTAGGTGGATGCTCATGCTGTCAAGAAGATCACCAAGATCAGTTATAATCAAGTTATAATCAGTTATAATCAAGTTGAACTCAAGAAGATCACCAAGATCACCAAGGTTTGCATACATGGCAAACTCTCAACCGAACTCATGGCATAAACTTCGTCGACCTCAGTTATTTGATGATATGTCTATTTCTGTTGTCGTGCTTTGTTAATGTGTTTGTTTTTCTGGCACTTGGATGCTCTTTTCTTTCTTGGTGTGCTCTCCTTTTGTTTTTGAGGCTTGCTACTGGGGATAGAGTTGCAAGCCAACCAACGAGTTAGTAGCAGACAAGATGGGTACCATTGGATGTCAGAATGATGCGCTTAATATTGGTGACCATGGGTACCCCATTACCATCAAAGTCGACTCGGAGGGTAATGAGGTCCTCAGCCTGAGAGATTCCATAGACAATGTCTACAAAGAATGCAATGCCGACTATATGGCTCGGGCAACCAAACACCTTTCGCGGGTGAATAAAAATGATTGGGTAGTTTATGGTGTTGGTCATGAAGACGACAAAGGTCATTTGGAGTCAGCCGTACGAGCACCTCTCAAATCACTCCGGGATATTTCCAATGACGGCGTCTAGCCCGAGAAGGCACAGTTATTCTGAAGAAGGGGCCGTGCAAGAGATAGGTCTGCCTCTTGTCGGCATCAATGCACTTGACGGCGAGCCAGCCATCAGTTCAGCCGATGCAGATCACATCGGTGAGGATGGAGGGGATGCGGTGCCCATCTTTGCTCGGATGTTCTAGTAAGAACCTTGCCGTTCGAGACGAGGATCCAAGGGAGTTGGTTGGCGTGTCGGTGGGCCTTGATGGCGTAAGAGCCCAATGCCACTAGTGACAGACGGCTCGACAGCACGTGAGATCGGTGGTGCTTGGGAGTTGGGACCATGCTGATGCTGGGATCATGCCAGTGATGAGGCCGAGGAGTTCCGGTGGGACGTCGGACCATGACGAAGTCAGCTTCATCAGGCTGCATGGGCGGCCGAGATCAAGGTACGGCGTATTTTCTCCCACTTGTGTGTGCTGCAACTGCAAGGAATTACGTGCTGGGACGGGGATCGAGCAATGCTACATACACGAGCACTTTACGGGCGTTTTACGGGCCTAGGCTGATGTGGGTTTCGTTAATTGGGCATTAGAAAATCAAGGGGGGGGGGGGGGGGGGGGGGGCGAGATTAGTGAGAGGGGGGAAGGAAAGTCCGTTGATTAAGTAAAACGAGCCCGTGAGTCTAGCATTTTTGGACGGGGATCTATAGATGGCAACGGCGTGCTGCGCGTTTGTTACGTACCCGAACTGGAAAAGAACTTTTCGGTACCTATATATATTGTGAGAAAAGGACTTCTTCTTTCTCGATACCTATATGTACAGGAGCCAGTTATACAACTGGCTGATGCGCCGCGGCACAAACGTTGGTCGATTCTGTTTCGATCTCCAACCTACGACCATGCACTCGTCATTGCCGGATCTGCCACCGGAACTGGTCCGCGAGATCTCCAGCCGCCTGCACGACGTCGCCGACTTCGTCCGCTTCCATGCCGTCTGCAAGTCATGGCGTGATTCACACCATCCAGCGATGCCACTGACGACCGATCAGTTCCTGCTGTGGCTCCTTGCGCCTAGTATGAAGGACGACGACTCCCTCAAACTCAGATGTGTCTTCTCCAACATGAGCTACCGCGCCCCGCCGCTGCCGCCAATATCTCGCACCAACGGCCAGATGAACTGGGTCGCCAATGCTAACGGCACCGCCATCCGCTACTTCACCGCTTCCCTTGACGGGCTGACCTTCCACGACCCTCTCGCCGGAGAGCTCATGACCCACATGCCTCCGTTCCCAAATGAGGGCGTCGACGGACGGTTGGGGGAGAATCCCAGTGGCATCGTTTACAACGATGGTACCGTGCTTTGGTACAGCAAGCATGACAGCAGCGAACAAGACACCGCCGAGTTCAAGGTGGCGCTCCTATGTCCTGGGGACAATGAGTGGACATTCGTCAAAAGGACCCTCAAATCCCCCTACTATGGAGAGTTTTGTGTCGCGTATCACGCTAGGAAGATCCTTGTGACCGTGAGGGGTGACCTCTGGCACGTCGTGACAACACCATCCGCTGCCGCGAACTGTAACCAAGTGAGGATCCCCAATTTGTCGCAGATGCCACACGAGGACGATGATTACTACTATATGTACGGCTATGTGCTCGAGTCCCGCGGCGAGCTTATGTGGGTGTCGCTGCACATCAAGAAGGATTACCCAGACATGAGTAGGACGAGCATCCGCAACCTGGAACAGTCGTTTTTGATGTCCGTGCACACGCTTGGGGAGGCCATGAAGGAACCGGAAAAGTTGCGGTGGGTGAGGAAGGTTGGTCAGAGCCTGGCTGACCGTGTCCTATTTTTGGGGTGGCCTAACAGTTTTGCTGTGGACGCGTCGAGGCTAGGCGTGACCGGTGGATTCACCTACTTCTTGTTCTATGACGAACACCCGCTAAGTAGGCGAAGTGGTGTGTTCAGGTACAACCTCATCGACAACACGGCCAAGTTCATCGAGTGGCTACCCCAAGGATGGGACAACGAGATGTGCACATGGGTCGTCCCCCAGCCCACCATTGCTCCAATCCACCAGGGTCTAGCAACTATTCCAAGAAGCAATAACATGATTCACATCCAAAGATGCTACGGCCCTCTTTTTGAGGTGTTGGTGCGCAACCTATCTCCCACAACGAAGTGCTCTCAGCTGGAACAGTTGTTCAACAAGTACGGCAGGGTGTCGAGCGCCAATGTGATGTACTACTACAAGAAGACCAAGACCTCACGGGGCATCGGCCTCGTCACAATCGCGATGATGCACGTCTGTCTAGAAGATGCACTTGCCGCCCTGGATGGGTTGGTTTTAGATGGATGCAGGCTCGAGGTTATCTCGGTCAACGGCATGCAACTACAATGATGACAGCGACGACAAATAAAGTCTTACATTGGAGCGGTGTAGAATACTCCCTCCTTTCAGGTTTATAAGACTAGCCACAATGGATAGTAACATAGAGTAGTAACATGCCCATATTACTACTCTATATTAATATCTCTATAGTGGGGAGTAACATATGTGTGGTAACATGCAACACTTTATTTATTAGGCTATAGACTCATCTTACCTTGATATGTGTTATGTTACGCATAGTACTAGTAACTAGCTGTGTTACCACATGTCTCTTTTTCTTCATTTATTGCTTGCCTCATCATCTATTTTATCTAGATATGTGTGATATTACTACGTGTGTTACTTCCATTGTGGGTAGTCTAAGGCTCAATTCAAAAATCTCACCAACCAAGGTAGATGGTGAGTGGTGAAATATTTTTTGTAGTTTGCAAAAGCACTCAATTAATGCTTTTGTTTTACTCAAAAAAGTATGTTTACCAATGCATTAATTACAATGCATGCATACATTACATGCATTGGTCATTTTTCTCTTAATACTTGCATGCAATGATTTAATGCACTTTAAAATCTAAACATGTGATGGGGAATAATCAAATTGAGCCTTATAAAATGGTAAAACTAAAAAAGCCCTATAAACCGGAAAGGAGGGAGTACTCTCTCCTTTCCGGTTTATAGGGCTTATTATCTCAAAATTTTCATTTTTCCAATTGAAATGGCTCATCTCCATCTCCTTTTGAGATTTCGAGGCGCATTAAATCTTCGCATGCAAGAATTAAAAAGAAACTCACCAATGCATGTAATGCTACTACTCATCTAGTGGCCAAGCATGCATGCACTGCATTTAATCCTAATTAATGCATCAATTTAATTTGGTTGGTTTTGTAAAGCACGAGATACATTCCACCACTCACCATGTGCCTTGGTTGATGAGATTTCAGATTTGAGCCTTATAAACCGAAAAGGAGGGAGTAGTTTAGGGGCTTCACTAGTCGACGCGGATTTGTTGAACAAGGTTTCACGCGCACCCTTTATGAATAATAGTAAATAAAAAAACCTAGAAAAAATGATTTCTTTTTCTAATATACATAGTCAACTAGTATACTCGTGTATGTAGTTTCATGAAGAAATCACATCCATACTAATCTGGGCAAAAAAATGGTAAAAATTAAATCTACATTAGGAAAATACTGTTTGTTGAATAGTAGGATCTTATTTGTATTTTCTTTACTAAGAATACCAACAGTGTCAATATATCACGAAACTTCACACACGAGTACAACAGTGACGATTCTACATGTAGTCTATTGACCCCATAGAAATCACTGTACATTAATTTACTGTATAGCATGAAGAAAATTATCCTATAAATTACCGATGACCCCACTGATTAGTTTGGCTGGCTTCGCCACTGGAGTACAATGGTCGAATAAGTTTCATACTCTGAATTTTCAGATTTTTAAATTTTTTCTTAGTATTCTTTTTGATTTTACTATTTATGTGGGTGCGCGTGAAACCATGTTCACCATCATATTTTTGCTTGACTAGTACTCATTAGATGTGGAGTACTGTATGCCTATGTTGGGTGGCTTCAATGCTTCATTAGATGAAGAATTTGTTAAGACTAATTAATACATTCAATTAATTAGGGGACTCCTCGTTTCCCTTCACGTGCGGTTGTTCCTTTGGCAACCTCACAGTGGTTGCTGAGAACACCCACCAATGCGACACAATATCATCCAGATTGCAAGGACGCACACGGTTTCTCAGTCCATAGAAAATAAGATATGATCCATTAAGGCTGGTCATAGTGGGGAGTAACATATACTAGTACCATGCATATGATACTAGTGTATGATACTACATCTATAGTGCATAGTATCATAAAGTAGCATCATAGGTGGTCTCATTTATTGCCATGCATGACACATAGTAGCATAACATTTATTATGTTACGGTATCTACCTATGTTATTATGACCCTCTCTCTTCTTTAATTTCCTGCCACGTAAGCATGTTTGCAAGTCCCAAGTATATGATACTAGTTATGTTACCCCCACTATGGCCAGCCTAAAGAGGATAAATATTTAACTTGAGATGCAAGACCGCATGCAAAGTTTTATTTAAGGCGTTCTGAGCTATTTAACGTGTAACGTTGTGTGTGCCCTGAGTCGCATGTGTAACTTTTAGACTTTTAGATCAGGGGTTTAAACTTTATGTTCCGCGAATGCCTTCAATGTAATTGGGGGGGGGGGGGGGGTCAGAGATGATGGCAGCGTCTCTGATGTTGTTTTGTTATTGAGGCATCATTGTTGCTGGTTGCGTCACCACGTTCGGTATGTTTCGGGGGAAATCCTAGATATGAGCCTTTCGGATCAGATGTTGATGGCGATTTCGGTGCCGTTCTCTCTTCTCGGGGCATCGTTTTGGAGTAGGTGCTGGCTGGATAGGATAAGAGGAGGAGCGGTGTTACATCTATCGCAAGGCTGCCGACGGGTCTCGGTGGCATGGCGTGGTGGAGTTTTGGTGATGAACATGCGCAGGATGGTGGCGATGTCTAGCTTCGCGGTGACATCGACGGTAGAATGGCCTAGCAAGGTGAATGCGTTGATCGCTCCTGAAGGTTGGACAGTGGAAAATGGCAGATACTAGTTTTAGAGCATGAGCATGGGGTGCACGCAGATGGTCTAACTAGACCAGTTGTTGCTCTCAGCTTGCCGACGGGCGGCTTGGTAAGGCCATCGAAATAGATGGTGTGTGTTGATGCAAGATCAGGCACATCATCAAGCTTGTAGGCGTAGTGATAGTAGTTGTCAGAAAGGTGACTTTGGGTTTATCCATAATAATATGATTGTGTGCATCGCTTGATGCACAGGCCTGGGTAATCATCCTCTTAAAAAAGAACCTTGTCCAACACAAGAAAAGAATGACCAAAACTGTGTGGTGTGCTAGCTAACTCTTGTCATTGTTACTGGGTTGAACTGTTTTGCGTTCATTAAGTCTCTAGATGGTCTTGGCCGCGGTTAACTTTTCATGGAATGTGTTGATTTAGTGGCACTTATGCCACTCGCTCGAATGCTGTATTTTTACCTTGTTTGAGAACTTACTTGTCACTTTTATGGTTTGAACATTAATGCCTTTACTTATGCTTCCCGGGAATGGTGTCGGTACATAGTCTTGATGATCCATAATTATAGAGGATCGCAACAGTCTTCGAGGATAGTATTTCACCTAAAATTATTGATTCAACACAAGGGGAGCTAGAGAATATTTGTAAGCCTTAGTAGTTGAGTTTTCAATTTAACCACACCTGAAAAGCCACTTCCTTGCAGCAATTTATTACTAGCACGGTACTATTATGATAACAATGATAATATCAGTAGTAACAAAGTAACAACAATAGTAATAGTAGTAGCAGTTTTGTAGCGATTGGAACAACAACAGTAATACTCATAGAGCAATACAATATTGTGAAAGCGTAGGCATTGAATCAATGATGGATATTTGCATGAAATACAATATGTCACAATCACAACCTAAATCGATACACAACAGCTTCAATTCATCAATCATATGTAGGCATGTATTCCGTATGCAGTCATACGTGCTTGAGATAAGAACTTACATGGCATGTCTTTTGTCCTACCCTTCAGTGACAGTGAGGTCCTAATGAAAACTAAGAGTAAGTAAGGTGCTCCTTTTAATAGAGAACCGAAACAAATCATTAACACATACTGATTACATAAACTCCTCAAATTACAGTCATTCCCGGAGAGTATCCCAATTATTGTGATCTTGGGGTCTGTGGTTCAGAACAATAACAGGTGCATATAACTTGGAGATAGAATCAAGAACTAAAAACTATACATGAACACATAATAGGTTCAGATCCGAAATGGCACTCAGGCCCTAGTGATAAGCATTAAGCATAGCAAAGTCATAGCAACATCATTCTCAGAACACGGTGATCAAGCCGTAACAAATTGACTCCATTACATAAGAAATCTCATCAATCTCCATCACCGTCCAGCAAGCCTACGAATGAATTACCCACTCCCGATAGTGAGCATCATCAAATTGTTAATGAACAAAGGTTGACGATGATGACGGTGACGAATCCCCCTCCTCGGAGGCCCGAACGGACTCTAGATCAAGCCTCCCGACGAAGAACAGGAGCCGGCGGCGGCTCCATATCATAAAACGCAATGAAACTTTCTCCTTGATTTTTTCTCGGGAAGACAGTATTTGTAGGCGTGGAATTAGGTTAGACAGTCGCCCATGGCCCCTACAAGATAGCATGGCACACACTAGGGGGTGTGTGCGCCTCTGCCTTGTGGGCTGCTAGTGACCCCCTCCAGTAGATCTTTGTACTAGTATTTTAATATATTTAATAAAAAAACTTCGTAAAGTTTCATCAGATTCCGAGAACTTTTAATTCTGCATAAAAAGGAACACATAGCAAGGTAGTTCTGATTAAAACAACGTCAGTCCGGATTAGTTCCATTCAAATCATCCAATTGGAATCCAAAACAAAAGCAAAAGTTTTTGGAAAAGTTGATACGTTGAAGACGTATCACTGCCACATAGCAAGACTTCACCGTTAAGCTAAAGGTCTTCGGATTTATTAAAAATAAAATGTTTCAAAGGTTTTTTTTGTAAAAGATGACCCTGTAACTATCGAGCGTCCTTGCTTGGGTTTACACATTGCTGCAATAATGTAAACGTCGAATATAATTCATCAACTTCAGACTCCAAAGAGTCCTCGGATATGGAGTTAATTCGGAAGATCGAACTCGTCTATGAAGCCGAAGACCAGAAGAAGAAGAAGCTATCTCCAGGGATAATTGACAGTCCTCGGCATAAGACTAGTTCACCGGCAACTGACAATGTCCTAAATTAGGATGTACTCGCCACGTCGGCCAGCCAATCATGGGTCGGGCCAAGGACCACCGACAATCAAAGAATGGGCCGCGTAGTTGTGGCCCTAGGTGTACTCAAGATGAAATCCTACGAAGACTTGACACATACTTCAAGGCATATTCAAATATTCGGTATGTTTATCTCTACATGCAACCGAACATGTGTAACCTTAGGCACCCCTCAGCCCCTATATAAGGTGAGGGTTTTAGTCTGCAAAGGCAAGGTTTTTAGACTACATTCATTCATATGATCTCGAGGTAGATTATCCTGTACTTTGTATCCCATCCACAATCTATACAATGTAAGCATGATGTAAGATCTTACCTCTTTAAGAGGGTCCGAACCTGAGTAAATAATGTGTCCATTTACTTCCTGTTACCATCATGCCGGGGTCATCAATTCGGGACCCCTTATCCGAGATCTGCCGGATTTTGCTCCGGCAAGTACCTACCCTCCCCTTCAGAAATAACTTATTTCAATTATAGTAATACCACTCATAATGCTTTGAAATAGCGATTCCAACTGTTTTAAAATAGTTGAAACCACATTTTTAGCAGAAAGAGGCCTTCACGAGTGCACCGTCAGTGTCCACGTCCGTGTGTAAGATTTTTGTCCATAAACCTAGCAATCATGTCTCGCTAAATAAAAGATATAGTTATCATGAAGATGAGAAGGTGGTTTGTGGGAATCTTTTAGGCGAACTTTCGGTGGGATTGGTCGGGTACTGTTGTTAAATAATGGTCCCAACTGTTTTGAAAAAATTGAAACCACATTCTATCCATCGGTAAAAATCTTCTGTGTTTTCCCCAAAACAAGGCTTTGATGAGTGCACCGTTCGTCTCCACGTCGGTGTCTAAGCTTTTTGCCCAAAAGCATAGCAATAATGTCTGTCTAAATATAATATAGCCTATAGGGAGCAACAAGATGAGAAGTTGGCTTGGGGCTTGTGGGCATCTTTTAGGTACGATCGGCGGGTTGGGGTGGGTAGTGTAGCTGAGAGCCGGAGATGAGATATGATGCTCTTTTGGTGAACAGCTTGACGACCGATACGCGTGTCACCCATGTGAGAGCGTAGGAATCTATCTCCGGCATAATAAACACTAACAAATGGCAACGTCATGAGTCACCTGGCCACCTCGCCGCGCCACGCGTGCCACGGAGCGCGCATACGTGTGCCTCGCCGAGGTCCCGCCGACACCTTGCTTCCTTTTGGCGATCTGTCTTGGTGCCTTCGAGGCTGTCGACAGCGAGAATGATCGATGGCGATGCTGACTGGCACTCTGCCAGCGACCTGCCGAGCTGCACAACTCCACCTTCCCATGCACGTACACATGCCGGTAATACTCCGGCGAGCTAATCCGGCTCTCTATTGCATTATTTATAGTAGTACTCCACGGCCAACACTTCACCACCACAAGCACCAAAAACACACACACACACACGCCGTGCAGTGAGCGCCGGTGGCCATGGTGATCTCCCACTCGAGCTCCGGCGTCGGCGAGTCCGCGTACAACACCTTCTCGTCGCGCTATGCCCGCGTGGAACTCCCGAGGTGACGACCCGTAAATCCGACCACCCATTCGATCGTCCGACGCTGAGGCGAGCCATCTGAACGGTGTTTCTTGCCTCGATCAGGTACCGGATGCCGGAGAACTCGATCCCCAAGGAGACGGCGTACCAGATGATCACCGACGAGCTGATGCTGGACGGCAACCCACGGCTGGACCTTGCGTCCTTCGTCACCACGTGGATGGAGCCCGAGTGCGACAAGCTCATCATGGACTCCATCAACAAAAACTACGTCGACATGGACGAGTACCCCGTCACCACCGAGCTCCAGGTCCGTGATCACAGTTCACAACATGTTTATATGTTCACAGCTAGTAGTAGTAGTAGTACTAGTAGTAGTAAGAACAGCAGTGGTAATTTAACTTCTAAGAATACTACTCAAAATTGATGCCACAATTAGTAATACTAGTAAGTGACGTCACAATTGATGTCACATTTGCGCCATTAGTTCTGAAATTAAGCCGGGTCGAACACTTTAGTATACCAAGTCAAAAATTGCACACTGTTCGTATGGTGACGTCCTGGCATCCAAGGCTGTTTCCACATGGGCTTGACTTGACTTGCTAGAAATTGTTCAAAATGTCCCTTGGTTGAGAATTTCCTGTCTGAACCGGTTTCTATAAAATTCCACCGTAGATATTTGATTGGGATGTTTGCCCGTATTATTCTTGTAGTAGTTGCTATACCACGTATGTTGTGTTACACATATACCACATTCTCTCTTCGTCGACATATATATGTAGGATATCTGGTCTGGAGGTCCCACAACAAGTGACTAGCGGGTATGTTTGGAGTCAAAAAGTAATTTAGCTAATATTCCTCCTGCTGCTGCTCCTATATATGTATGCATGTTACATTGATATGCATCATTGGAATGCACGGAGAAGTTATTAACCTTCAGCACGTACATGCATTTGCTAATTATGTGTTTGCAATTTGCAGAACCGTTGTGTCAATATGATTGCTCACTTATTCAATGCACCAATAAACGAGGATGAGAAAGCTATTGGAGTCTCAACAGTTGGATCCTCGGAAGCAATAATGCTTGCAGGCCTTGCGTTCAAGAGGAAGTGGGCAAATAAAAGGAAGGAGGAGGGGAAGCCATATGACAAACCGAACATTGTTACTGGTGCAAATGTTCAGGTATTGTTGTTGTTCTGTGGAGTAGAATATTTTGGTTTTTACCACAGTGTGTACATTAAAGGTGCCTCTTGTAACCTCTCTCATGTTAATAGGTTTGTTGGGAGAAATTTGCTAGATATTTTGAAGTAGAATTGAAGGAGGTCAAGTTAACTGAAGGATACTATGTAATGGATCCTTTGAAGGCCGTTGAGATGGTGGATGAGAACACTATATGTGTTGCAGCCATCTTGGGATCAACTCTCACTGGAGAGTACGAAGATGTCAAACTATTGAATGACCTTCTTGTGGAAAAGAACAAGGAAACGGGGTATGCATTTTATCTGCTGACAGTTGTATCCCAATTAGGCAAATTGCCTTGAAATTGTTCAGAAAAGATGCATCATTGTTGTTAAGGCATGATAGTGAATTAGTGATGGATACTGACTAAACTGTTTTGTTGAAGTATAGCAATGAAACATAGTTGGCATATGTTTTAACATGATACATATAATGCAGGTGGAATGTGCCAATCCATGTTGATGCGGCTAGTGGAGGATTTATCGCTCCTTTTCTACATCCTGAGCTTGAGTGGGACTTCAGGCTACCATTGGTGAAGAGCATAAATGTTAGTGGACACAAGTATGGCCTTGTCTACCCTGGTGTTGGATGGGTCGTTTGGCGGAGCAAAGACGATTTGCCCGAAGAACTCATTTTCCATATAAACTATCTAGGGACAGATCAGCCCACATTTACACTGAACTTTTCCAAAGGTCAGTATTAATTGTTCTGTAGTTGAGCATGAATCCTCTGTTGTATGCCGTTTCAACAACTTAAGTACATGCCATATTTGTTCAGGTGCAAGCCAGATAATTGCACAATACTATCAACTGATACGCCTTGGCTTCGAGGTATGTTCATTTTCCCTCATTTTAGGACTTGAGAGAATTTTGGTAATTTTATCATAAGTTATGTCTTCGTGTTGACTTGTTGACAGGGATACAAGCACATCATGGAGAATTGCCAGGCAAATGCAGCCGTGCTGAGGGAGGGCATGGAGGCCACTGGCCGATTCAGCATCGTGTCCAAGGAGGACGGCGTGCCATTAGTCGCCGCTTCGCTCAAGGACAGCACCAAATTCAGCGTGTTCGACGTCTCCGAGAACCTGCGGAAATTCGGCTGGATCGTGCCAGCCTACACGATGGCTCCGGATGCGGAGCACGTCGCCGTCCTCCGTGTGGTCATCAGGGAGGACTTCAGCCGGAGCCTCGCCCAGCGGCTCCTCGCGGACATCAACAAGGTCCTGCACGAGCTGGACACTCATGCAGCCCATGCCATTAAGGTCACTGCTCCTACCGCAACACAAAACGGCAATGGCGTGAACGGCGACGACACCGTGACACAGAAGAGCGTCCTGGACACCGAGAAGAAGTTCGTTGCGGCCTGCATGTCCCTGGTAAAGAAAAACAAGAAGACTGGAGTCTGCTGAAGGGCATGCTCAGACGCACGCTTGAAGGTCATTTTATGCCTATGTATCTATAATTATTTTGTACGTGGATTCCATTGCCTGTCAGCTTGCTAGAGATTAGTGTCGCATGGTCTGTGGTTCTGTACAGTACAGGACACCTCTCGATGGAGGTTATGTACGTATTTGTTGTTTGCTTTAGTTATGCCTTGAAATGTTACGTGTTTGCTGCATTCTTTAGTTGTGCACTGAGATGATTGTACATGTGGCTTGTTGGGCTTTGCACCTTATATAGAAGCTTGACGATATACAGAGAGGATAGCTATCAGATTGGACTTGCTTCCCTCAAGCATATTCGGTTGCCCGTTGTCAATTCAAGATTACATGGGTGAGCCCCATAAGCAGAATTCAAACATGTATGCACGTAAAGATTAGTTCAGTAGCTAGCTATAAGATCAAACCCACAAACTATCCCTATCAAATCAACACAATAACTGGCTGCTTTTGCAACAACTGGATTTTTTCCTGAAAAGGGAAAATGTAAAACCCCAAGTTTAGAAATTCTGTCACTATCAAGTTTCACTTTTTTTTAAAAGGAGGAGGACCCCGGCCTCCGCATCTGGACGATGCATGTAGCCACTTTATTAATTATTCACATGACATCTTACAAAGTCATACAACAGTAAGACTAAAGCCACCGTCTAGGCAACACCTATCGCTACTCCTATCCAGTTGATGAATGGATGCTGATAGTCTGGGCCTAATACCAAACAGACCTCGCAGTCAAACCTAACATCTAAGACCTGAGGTCCCATCCAGGACTCCTGCCGGGTATGGGGCACCCACCAGTCCGGCGCACTCCTCAACCAGGACGCCTGCCGGGTATGAGGCCGCCATAGCCACCTGCCACCAATCCATCTTCAGTGTTGTACTACTGCATCTACGTTGCCCGGTCTAGCTGCCATCGACGCCACCACGACGTCAGACAACGCCACCATCCTGCGCTCGTCCATCATCACACGCCCACCAGCGAGACCCCGCTGCTCCATGCCGCCGAGACCCGTCGTCGTCGACGCGAGAGAAGGCACGCCACACCACCTCACGCCTCTTCTATCCGGCGCCGCTCCACAAATGATGCCCCCAATAGGGAACACCACACCGCAGCGCCGCCATCGTCCGATCCGGTGATCTTAGGATTTCTCCCGGAGCGTCACGAGCAGGTTGACGATAGTTGCTTGACGATGCCTTCATCAAGGTAACGACGTAGACACCGCCATCGCCCGCCATTGACCGGAGTCGGCTCGGTTTTCACCGGCGACTATGTCTCCCCAACTCGCCGCCGGTGCTAATAGTGGGATCGAAGATCCGTCACTACCAGCCTGGCCAACCGCCTTCGGTGCAGAAGGTAGCTACCACCACCATCCCCGGGCCAAGAGACCCGGACTCCTCGTGCCGCAAAGATTACCCAGGGGGTTCTCCTCTTGCCGTTGTCGAGACAAGGCGCAACCACAGTGGATCTCGATCTAAACCCCTCGGGCCCAAATAAGATCTCATCGCAGACAAAATCTCATCCGCCAACGACCGCCGGAGATCTCATGGCCACCGCCAACCCACTGTGCATTGCCGTTGGAGGAGGAGGGAGATGGACGCCGCTGCCCCCACGCGTTACCGCCGGCCGAGGAATGCGCCGCCGCCGCCTCACACAAGGGCTTCGCCCGCGGCGTCCTCAACGACGGCGGCGGTAGTGGGAGGCAATGGAGGGGGAGGGCTGAGGGCGGTGTGGACGGGGACTCCCCGGGGGCGGCGCGGCGCCACCGCCTCGGGGGAGAGAGGTCCGGGGAGGAGAAACTTTTCGTAATGTACTACCCGTATCTTTAAGAATGGGAGAGATTTTCACTTCCCAGCCTCTACACCAACCAGGGATACATATGGCCATTTTAGTATGAGTACCAAGATAAACATGGTCTTTAGATTTTTTTAAAATGAGTATCAAGATATTTATTGATGAGAGATTCCACCATACACCAAGCTTGATCCTCAATAAACGGAGGAAAACACCTGTGCATTACTCGAGTCGCTAGGCTGCACAACCGCATGCCCAACCACTGAGCCAAGGCTCAAGTTTCACTATCTTTATCTTTACCTAATAATAAAAAGGCTAAAGCTTCTTCCTCCCTAATTTGCGTATGCCGTCCTCGCTGCCATAGGTTCGTACGTCGTCCTCGCTGCCATAATTTCGTCTGTTTGCTCGTATGTTGTTTGCAGCTTCGTGTGTATAATGGGCCAAAAAAAATGTTACGGGCCAAAACTAATAGATCAGCCCTCCCCTCGCTTCCGTTATGGGGGGAGCAGTTGCAAGAATCAACAAGCCAGCAAACAAGGGTGAGATATGGGTCAGGTTTATCCTAGAGAAACCAAAAAAAGCCTGGGAGGAAGGTCAAAACCAATCAAAAAGGAGAGAGGCGCATGAAAAAGAAGGGTCCGGCAAGGTGCTTGTCCTTGGCCGCAACTAATTTGGTCAAACGAGTAATTCTTGTGGCACGCTGGCCGGCCGCTCGACACGTCCGCCGCTGGCGTGCATGGTGCGTGGGACGAAATTCTGCGTGCTCTGTTCTTTTCTTATTAGGAAAAGATTTTCTGATGTATAGTAAAAAAGGCAACAATATCATTTTCTGTATTTCTCCATTAAAATTCACGAGGTAACCTGATGGTCCAAGAGACCGTCACACTGGAAGACAGATCGACGAACGTCCTAGCTCGAAGCATCGCTACAGACTTTACGATTTGGGCCTTTATTTAAGGACACCATAAGCAGGGAGGCCGCCGTGTCTTGGCATCTATACCTCTTCTCTTGATGTAATCCTTAATGTAATTTGCCTTCGGGTTTCTTATTAATATAGTATTTAGGTGAGGATCCACTCCCCAATGGCGATTCTTAAAAAAAACAAATGTTATTTTATGTCTAGTACATTTGCTTAGGCTCTGCCGTTGCAACACACGGGCATATTTCCTAGTTTATATTTAAAAGGAGAAAAATATATATATTTTGACCATAAACTCTCACGAAAGTATTGAAATGATCCCTCAACTTCTAAACTGGCAAATCTTAGTCCTTCAACTTCTCAAACCGGATTAGTTTAGTCCCTGGACTCAACAAAAGCGGTTTTTTTACTGACTTGGCAAGGTTTTGACCAGTCATTGCCCACGTGTGGCAATCTTCTTCTTCTTTCTCATTTTAACTCGGCTAGGCATTTCATCAGAGTAGTTTGCATGCACCGAGCACCAAGAGAAGAGGTAGGCGTAGAGCGTGTGTGGCTCCCGGCGGTACACACAGAGGGTGCAGGCGGCCAGGGAGTTGTGGCATGGTGATGCTCGCGGGATCAGCATGGTTGAGGCGGGGCTGTGCTTATGGCTAGCCGTCCATAGTCTCCTTGACCAGCTAGCGACACCATCACCAACACGTTCAGCAACATTGAACCATGCAGCATAGAGCGCTCAACACCGGTAGTGACGCGTCTATGTTGAGTCGTGCAACTAGGATTGACTGCGCCCATCGGCACCACTATCCCCAAATGACAAGGAAGACGGAAAGAGCGGGGGCGCCAATATCTGCTCGGGCTCAAGAACTTTGCCGTAGCCACTTAACCCAGCTCGTCCCACAAGGCTGGTCGTGCCGCAGCTCTCTGGCCGCTTGCACTGTTTGTGTGTGCCGCCACGAGACACACAAGCTCCACGGCTACCTCCTTCTCTGGTTGCTCGACCCTCATGAACTGCTCAATGAAATGCCCAGCTAAATGAAAATGGAAAGAGGAAAAGATTACCACGTGGGCCATCAGTGGTCAAAATCATGCCAAGTCAGCATCAAAACCACTTTTGTTGAGTCAATGGGCTAAAGTAATCCGGTTTAAGAAGTGGAGTTGCTAGCTGCATACTGAAATGAGAAAAATCACATGGCATCACCGCATTAAAAGCCGAAAGCTGATTTAACGTATAAAAAATTGTTTTTCAGGTCAAATTATCTGTCCATCGATCAGCTTTCACTGTTAACATATTCATAAGTGCCTATGCAGGCAAAAAGGCCACCGGTGTAAAATAAATAGTACTCCTCAATCCAAAATAAGTGTCGTGGTTTTGGTTCTATTTTGGATCAGATGGAGTATTATTAATTTTGTTGCTTGTAATAACTACCATACGTGCGAAAATGTACTTGCCAATGTTTGATCTCACAGATAAATTCCATTTAAAATGTAGTTACCTTCAATTTTGTTGCCCTCCATGATCTAATTAGAAAGCAATAGAAGCAACTAATTTTGGAATTAAACCTTGGCCTCAACATCCAATGTGCTTGATGCAGTGATGGGCGGCGACCTCCTCACTTCAGAGCAGGGTGTGGCGGCGTTCGGCTGTGCGAGCCGAATCGTAGCTTTGGCTGCCGGCGCATCCACTTATCCAGCGAACGTTAAGGTCTCCAACAGCTGACCCGCTGGATGCCACGGGACTCCTGCTGGATGCAGTTTGCACGCGTGTCGTGGGGTGACTGCACGAGGTGGTCTTGTAGGCGGGGTCTCCGTGGAGCGCCCTGTAGGAAGGTGAGTCGGGAAAGGCTGAAGGAGGAAGGGCTGGAGGAGCCTGTAGGAAGGAATGGCACCTGGAGGAAGAGCGAGTCTCCTAGGTTTTCTTTTTGAGCATCAGTACAGACACAAGCGCTCACATACACGCGCATACACTCACCCCTATGAACGCACACACGCACATCCTACCCCTATGAGCACCTCTGAAAGACTGAGCCGGCATATCATCTTAAGATTTACGAAGTCACCGTAAGCGCCTCGTCGTCGACGGGAACGTCTCCTCCCACTGAAAGCGCATCGCCGGAAATCCTGAAATAAATCCAGAAATAATGCGAGTCTCCTAGGTTGGCGGGCACCGGAGGAAGCTGGGCTGGGCTGAAGCATACCAGTACAAAATAAAATTCATTTTCTTCTGAAGAGCAGGCTTCAGCCGGTTAAAGCCTGCACACTCGACTCGCCTTTGCTGCCGAGAGCTCTTTGTGCTAAGAGGTACTCCCTCCGTCCGAAAAAACTTGTTCCATGCTTATTCCTCAAATGGATGTATCTAGCACTAACTTTGCGCTAGATACATCCATTTGAGGGACAAGTTTTTTTGGACGGAGGGAGTAGGTCATGAACCAACACCCGAAAACAAGGGTCATAGCATGTTTTGATGTAAATCATGTTGTTGCTTCTTCGAGTAGTATGAAATAAAGAGACTTATCTGAGGACTTGCCAACGCAAAGTGAAGCTAGACAATGCGATCATTAGTCGACGAGAGCAAGGGGGAAAGTACTGTAAGCTCCTTCCACATAGTGTACTCTCTTTAAGACAATGAGCAGCGAAGGCCGATGTCCTAATTATTGACGTGGAGCTCCAAATTAGAGCACTAAGAGGAAAGGACAGGAAATGATAGCTTAAAGTATCTTGTAAGACTTTGGTAGTAATATGTAAATGAACTCTCAATGGCGCCCCTCCTTATATTTGTCAAAAGAATAGTTAGTTAACTCTTCAACTACCCGTTCCATACAATGTATAGAGACATGAGTACATGTATAAGAAAAATAGAGGGCACACGAAAACATATTTTTATTACATACATACAAATCTGTTTTATTATCAATAAGAAAACCATTGTACAGTCACATGATATGCACTTGCTACATCACTAATAGATACACTCTCCGTCCCGAATTATTTGTGGATGTAATGGATAAAAATGGATGTATCTAGGACTATAATACGTCTAGATACATTCATTTCTGCGACATGTAATTCCGGACAAAGCGAGTACCGGTCAATTTCATCATAGTAGTGTTATTCTATATATTTTGCAAGCAAATGGAATGACGTCTGCAGGCTCGGTTCCCCGGGATGTCTCTAGATCCTTCATGGTCCGGCCTGTAGAATTAGACTCGGTTCGACTACAGAAATGCCAAAACACATTGCATTGTCGATGCTTTCAAACAAGTGTGCTCTATCGCACGGATCTGTTCCACGGGATCTGTCACCATAACAAGTAAACACATTCATATGTCTGGTCTGTTCAACCCTAGTTCCATACCCAACTAGAAGTCCAGAAATTACTGGCCTTCTATCAATTGGCTCGAATACATTAGCAAATATGTGCTACACCAGCATATTCTTTTCTTTCATGATGCAATCTTATGTTATGGAGAGCTAAATTCGTCATTTAATAAAGCCCCAACATTAGGTTAATACTCCCTCCGTCCGAAAATACTTATCATCAAAATGGATAAAAGGTGATGTATCTAGACGTATTTTAGTTCAAGATACATCTCTCTTTATCCATTTTGATGACAATTATTTTCGGACGGAGGGAGTAGTAGTCAATAAGCAACTAAATCATATTCTACGCCGCTCCAACAGAAGACTATAGGTCGTCATCATTGTCATCATCTCGTTATTGCCTGCCTTTGACAGAGATAACCTCGAGCCTGCATCCATCTAAAATCAACCCGTCCAGAGCAGCAAATGCGTCATCATGACAAACATGCATCGTTGCCATTGTGACGAGGCCCCGTGAGGTCTTGGTCTTCTTGTAGTAGGTCACCTTGGCACATGACACTCTGCCGTACTTACTGAACAACTGTTGCAGCTGAGAGTCATTCGCGTCAAGAGGTAGGTTGCGCACAAACACCCGAGAAAGAAGGCCATAGCATCTTTCGATGTGAATCATGTTATTGATCCTTGGAGTTGTAGCTGGACCTCGGTCGATTGGAGCAATGGTGGGCTGGGGGACGAGCCACGCGCACATCTCGTTGTCCCATCCTTGGGGCAGCCACTCGATGAGTTCGGTCATGTTGTCGATGAGGTTGTACCTGAAAACGCCACGCCGCTTACGCAGCCGGTGGTTGTCGTAGAACAAGAAGTAGGTCAATCCACCACTCACACCTAGCCTCGAGGCATCCACAGCAAAACTATTGGGCCACCCCAGAAATAGGACACGGTCAGCCAGGCTCCGGCCAACCTTCCTCACCCACCGCAACTTCTCGGGTCCCTTTGTGACCTCCTCAAGTGTGTGTACGGACATCGAGAGTGCCTGGACCAGGTCGCAGACGCTCGTGCTACTCTCCTTTAGGTAATCCATCTTGATATGCACCGACACCCACAAAAGCTCGCCATGGGACTCGAGCACATAGCTGTATTCATAGTAGCGACCATCATGCTCGCGTGGCATCCATGACAATTTGGGTAGCAGCACTTGGTCACTATTCGCATGCAGCTGCGGATGGTGCTGTCACGACGAGCCAGAGGTCATCCTTCACAGTCACAAGGATCTTTCCGGCGTGATACGCGACGCAGAACTCGCTGTAGTTGGGGGACTCAAGGGTCCTTTTGACAAACGTCCACTCATCGTTCCCAGGACACAGGAGTGCCGCCTTGAACTCGGCGGTGTCATCGTCGCTGCTGTCGTGCTTCCTGTACTCTCCATTGTTGTAGAGGATGCCATTGGGATTCTCCCCGAACTCTCCATTGACGTCCTCCTCTGGGAAGAGAGGCATGTTGATGTTGGTGAGGGGTCCTCCGCCGAGAGGGTTGTGAAGAGTTGGGCCGTCGGGGGAAGCGGTGAAGTAGCGGATGGCGGTGCCGTCAGCGCTGGCTACACGGTTCATCTGACCATCGTTGCCGGATATTGGCGGCGACAGCGGAGCGCGGTAGCTCGTGTTGGAGAAGACGCATATGAAGTTGAGGGAGTCGTCGCCCTTCTTGCTGTGCGCCAGGAGCCAGGGCAGGAACTGATGCGTCGTCCTGGTTGTCGTAGGATGGTGAGAGTCGCGCCATGGCTTGCAGACGGCATGAAAGCGGACGAAGTCCGCGACGTCGTGCAGTCGGCCGGAGATCTCGCGGACCAATTCCGGCGGCAGATCCGGCAATGTCGGGTTCATGGTGGTAGGTTAAAGATCCAGACGGGATCGACCAACGCTTGCGGCGATGCCAGTTATAATTGACGGACAATGCTAGACTTACGTAAAATCTCTTACGTGTTCTACGTAACCAGCATCGTGTAGAGGACTTATTGGATAGATTGGTGAGGAAGGGCCCACGAGTAATGCTAGATCTACGTAGGGATTTTTACGTACTTTACGTAATTGCTGATTTGGCCATTTTTAATTCGTCATTAGTTGGGCGCACGGGCCCATCCTTGAAATCAGGGGGGAGGGGGGCAGTTTGATTAGCATTTTTAGAAGGTTACGTAGGTCACGTAACAGCTCTTCGTAGGTGTAGCAATTTCGAAGGGCCCACCCTCGTTAAAATCAGGGGGCCAATAGGTTTATAGTTTGGAATTTTACGTAGGTCTTCGTAGCCTCAACGTCCAAACCGTGAGTTCTTTTCCAGTACAGGTACGTAAAAGCTCCATCCATCCATATATATATTGGTCCCGTCCCAGCACGTACTTCCTTGCAGCTGCAGCGCACACAAGGGAAAAAAAACGCCGTACCTCGATCTCGGCCACGCGTGC
This sequence comes from Triticum aestivum, assembly GCF_018294505.1. Lineage (NCBI taxonomy): Eukaryota > Viridiplantae > Streptophyta > Magnoliopsida > Poales > Poaceae > Triticum > Triticum aestivum. The sequence goes on from NC_057800.1 coordinate 734,843,609, forward strand.
AAGCCGCGATCGATGATGACGACGTCAACTCCGTCGTGGTCTGACCTCCCACCGGAACTCCTCGGCCTCATCTTCGGCATGATCACCAGCACCGTAGATCTCGCGCGCTGTCGAGCCATCTGTCGCTCGTGGCATCGTGCTCTGCGTCATCGAGGTCCGCCGAAGCGCCAGCTGCCTTGGATCCTTGTCTTTTCCAGCAAGGTTTTTACTACATCTGATCTCAACTGCGATGGACACCCCATCCTCTCCATCCCAGAAAATGCGATCTGCATCGGCTCAACGGATGGATGGCTAGCCGCCTGTTGCACTGATGCCCAGAAGAGACATGTCAGGACCGTCGGCATAGCCCTGAATGGCCGTCGGGACAGGCCTATGCCGACGGCCCCCGTCGGCAACATATCCGTCGGCGTTGCCAGGAAGGCCGTCGGCATAGAAAGGCCGTCGGCATAGGCCCTATCCCGACGGTGTCCGTACATCTATGCCGACGGCCCCGGCCGTCGGCAACGTTATCGCCTAATGGCGGCCGCCGTCAAGTGCTGACCAATGCTTGCTCGCCACATGGCAGGTCTATGCCGACGGTCTAGCCGTCGGCATAGATGTGCCACGTGGCGAGTAGGCGTCACCCCTGGAGCGGGTATATGCCGACGGCCTAGCTGTCGGCTTAGTTTGAAACTATGCCGACGGCTAGACCGTCGGCATAGACCTGCCACGTGGCAGCCACTGGGAGCTCCTGGAGTAGGCCTACGCCGACGGCTTAGCCGTCGGCTTAGTTTGAAACTATGCCGACGGCTAAGTCGTCGGCATAGACCTGCCACGTGGCAGCCACTGGGAGCTCACGGCAACTCTATGTCGACGGCCTAGCCGTCGGCATAGTTTCTGTCTGTTTTTTTTTCTTTTTTCTGTTTTGTTTCAGCTCAATTCATTTGAATATATACAGCATCACACAATAAATATATGCATCACATAACAGCTGGCCAGCAGCATCACACAACAAATTCATCATCACACATCATAAGAAGCATCGCAAAGCATAAACATATAAGTATCATCACCACCAAGCATAAGAATCTCACAAACAACAATAAGAAACATCACAAGCATATAAGTATCATCACCACCAAGACCGCCACAATGTGACCCAAAGGCTTAAGCGCCAGGACGTCGAGCACCACGGAGGTCGTCACCGCCAAGACCGCCGAAGCCCAGGTCGTCACTGCTAGCGGCAGCGCTACCGCCAAGACCGCCTCCACCTCCGCCTCCGCCTCCGTGGATCGGAGTGGTCGGGCTCCGTGTCTCTGGAGTGCTACGAAGACCACCGCCAACGGTAGATCCACCTGTTCCCTGGATGTTGAAAAGACATATGCACGGGATATATGACTGTGTTGAAAGGCATGACATGCTTTGGGTGAATAGATTGGGGATGAACTAACCGGCGAGGGGCCAACGTTCTGTGCCACAAACTCCTCAAAGCTCATCAACACTGGTTGTGCTGGAGGGCATTGTGCTGGAGGGAACTGAGGACACCTGCTGGCCGCCATATCCTGAAAAGCCTGCTGCATCTGGCTATCCCTCTGCACTTGGTGTTCATAAAGCCTCTGATGCCACGCCATGGTCTCCTGGCGTGTGTACTCCATGTAGGCCTACGGTATGACATGATGGAACTCATAAAACTATTAAATGCGGAAAATGAAGTGAGAAATGAAGATAAGAGGGAAAATACTTACAGATTGTTGCTCCTAAAAGAGGGACTGTGTACTAGTCACTGGCTGGCTCGTGCGCTGGCTCAGGCTCGGGTCGATCCGACAAAGCTGTGTGTAGGAGATACTAGGAGTGATCACAGCATCGAGAACCGCCTCCCGACCGTGCTCCTTGGGCCCCATCCTCACCACCGCCATGTCGTCTAGAGGCGCCGCAATGGGGTCAGGTGTGTCAGGATGTAACTCCAGATACGCTTTGGAGTAGGCCTTCTTCCTCCCTGCGGTCTTCTTGCCGTAGTACTTGGGCTCGCCAGGCTTCGGGTCCTTCCGCGTATGGGCGATCTCCCACGCCTGCATGTGTGAGAGCGGCCGCTTCAGTTTCTCCTCCTGCACCACCAAACAGAGGTTAGTCATACATAAGAAAGTGATGGTAAATAGAAGAAGAAGAATGTTTAATGGGGTTAGTCATACATTAACTGCCTTGTGGAGATAGTGGTTTCGGTTTCCCTGAGCATGTACTCCCTCCGTCCCTCGGTTAGCCTTATTTTTGGTTCTCATAGCCGCCCAGGCTCCAGCCTCATCACACCAAAGATCCACCAATGCCGCCCAGGACTCGTCTTTTCCATAACACCAATTTGGACACACCTACATAATAAAAGCATAATGGCATGTAGGTGTGTCCAAATTGGTGTTATGGAAGCATAAAGCATAAAGCATAATGTACCACAAGGTAATGAAAGCATAATGAAAGCATAATATATGAAAGCATAATGAAAAATCTTTTATACTTACCGCCAAGAACTCGGGCCTCTCCAAGGTAATGCCCATCCTCCGCGCTTCTTCCTTGGTCATCTTCACACCAAGATAGTCGTGGTAGTATGTGGAGATGGTCACATAGCGGACCTCGTACTGCATCTGGCGGGCCTTCTTCTTGCATTGGCGCAGCACGATCTGGTCCGCTCTAGCCCTGTGCTCCGGAAGAACTCGATAGAATTTCTACAATCATGCATGAAACAAGAATGGAAGAAGCCATGAGTTAAATCATTCATGAAACTAGAATGGACTTGTGCTTCTGAAAAGAACTCACCCAGAAAGTAGTGATCACGGCCTTGGCATGGGTCTCATGGTCCGCGTGGCGGGCCGCTTCCCAGTGGTCCCAGCTCATGGCCAAAACCCGACGGTCCGGCTGCCTGACTGGATCAGGACAGTACAACCCCGGCCAATATAACTTCAGCAAGACGGTGATGAGGCCGTTGGGAATACGGACCCCTTTAGAATATACCCAGTTGCTGCAAAAGAATGAACTATTAGCATGTGACAAGAAAAATAAATAACAACCGGAATAAGCATGTGACAAGCAAAATAATGAACCACTTACTCTTTTCCCGTGGGCTCAATGAGCCACTTCTGCTTCTCAGTAGCAGGAACCTGCTTTGGTAGCTTTGCGTTGCCACGCAGCCACCCCTTCTTGTCAACCCCCTTCCCGTCACCACCCCTCCTCCTCGCCTGCCTCCCCCTCCCCAACCTCCTCCCCAACCTCCTCCTCCTCCTCCTCCTCGCCTGCCTCCTCCTCCACCTCCTCCTCCTCCTCCATCACCACCTCCTCCTCCTCCTCCCTAGAGTGTACCTCACTAGAGGAGGGTACCTCACTAGAGGAGGGCCTCGAAGACAACACCCCTAAGTCGGTGAGGGTGCGCTCTTTCTGGCCGCGACCCCCTGTAGTGGCTCTCCCCCCAGCACCTCGTCCTCTAGAGGCTCTCCCCCGCCCCCTCCTCCTCTAGGGGCACCTCTCCCTCGACCTCCCTATGAGGATTCATCGTCAAGTAGCCGAGGGGGAGGATTACGTGCTCGACCACTCCGACTAGGCAGGCCGACGACCTTGCGTAGGAAACCCACGCCGTCGGCCTTCCCCTTGCCCATGTTCCACGAACCTGCATTGAAAAGAGAAAAAGAAATTAGTAAATTAATGAAATGAAGGAAAATGCATGATAATAAACACATTAATAAAAATGCATAAAAAGGCATATTCCTAATATAGAAAATACTTGAAGTACATCTGCTAGAACCCATATGAATCATCACTGTTGTAACCTCTTTCTCGGTCCGTCTCATCATCACTATCAATCATATCATCTTCGTTGTCCGACGGAGGTGGAGGCTCTTCCTCGTCGTCAGCGTCTTCGTTTAACTTTTCTAGCATAAGTATGTCATTTTCATTGACAATGGTCTCACCATCATTCCGTGCATCGTCGACGTTTGGGTCCACATCATCATCACCCAATGGTCTAGCGTCATCGTTTCTAACCACATCATCATCATCATCATCAGGTTTCTCTTGATAGAACACTCCCTCGTATGTCATGGGGTTAATGTTGTAGTAATCGTCTTCATTCGGGTCTGGTAGCTTACCATGTGGCGACACCTTGAACACAACTTCCCAACCCTTTAGATACACTTTCTGGCATGGGTAAGGCAGATAATATACTTGTGTAGCTTGGGTAGCCGCAATGAAGAGATCGGCTCCGGCATAGACGGTTGATGGTTTAACTTCGACCAAACCAATGGAAGGCGTATGTTTTACCCCCTCCCGCGGATCGAACCATCGGCATTTGAACACAGGCAGACTTAGGGTCTCACGCCCCTGGCGGAATTTAACCTCGTATATATTTTGTACCCTTCCATAGTAGTCTACTGAATTTTGACCGGGGGTGTACACTCCAGTATTTATAGTTTTGGGATCGGGGCGGCTGTTTTGGTGCTCCTCTGTATGGAAGCGATACCCATTCACATCATACTTTTTACATGTCATGACGGCAGGGTCAAAACCCATGGAAACCCATCTCAATTCATCATCCATAGATATGTTCGGATCTTTTCCCTACAAGTATGATGGAAATTGTTGCGTGCATTAGTTCGGTTAACTAATAAATGTTGAAGTAGGTATTTAATAGGGGAGTGTGGAAAATTACTTTCTCCATGAACCAAGAAACAAAATTTTTACGTCCAGGGTTTCCATGACGGAGAAGAGTAAGTGCCTCCGCCTCAGTAGGTGGATTCACTCCCGTCCATTCCTCTTGAACGAAATCACTAAAAAAAAGATAATCGGTGTTAGACCGGGACTAAGTGAACATGAAACATGATAATGTGGAAGACATAAAGGAATGGTGTAGTGGTATTACCTCATCCACACTTCCTCAACTTCCTTGATGTTGTGCAAGATATAGAACATGAGGTCCTCCCACTCTTGTCATGGCATGTTATAAGATTTCGAGGCCCCAGCCCTCCCACCTTGCGCGTTGAAATGATCGAGTCTGGGTTGATACTTGGGATCTTCTATATTGTATCGAGGCACCTTGTTATGCAGATGGGGAACGTGGTCTGGATAGTATGATGTCCTGAGGTCTGACACCTCCTCTAGGATAACTGACTCAGCTATGGAAGCTTCAATCTTAGCTTTGTTTCCACATTTCCATCGGAGATGCTTGTTCTGCCTCTCAGGGCCGTACTGCCAGCGATTTTGCACAAGGCCCCCCAACAATACCTCGTTCGCGAGGTGCAGAATGAGATGTGTCATCGGAGTAAAGAAGCCTGGCGGAAAGATCTTCTCTAGCTTGACTATCAACTCCGGTGCCTTCTTATGCAATTTTTCAATCACCTCTTTACTTACTTCTTTAGCACAAAGCGTGCGGAAGAAATGGCTAAGCTCGGCAAGCACTCGCCAGACATGCTCGGGGACATAGCCTCGAACCATCACCGGCATTATCCGCTCAATCCATACATGGTAGTCATGACTCTTCAGGCCGGTCACTTTGCCCGTTGAAAGATTGACTCCCTTACTTATATTCGATGCATAACCATCGGTGAACTTCAAAATTTGTTTCAGCCAGATAAGTACTTCTTTTTTTCTGGCGGTTTAAGGACAAAGTCAGCATCTGGCTTGAACCAGTTTTTTCGACCGCCTGTGGGAGGCTTCATGTTCAGGCGTGGTCTATCACAAATTCTCTGTTGATCGTCTCTAGCTTTTACGTTATCCTTCGTCTTATCAGGAATGTTGAGGATCGTGTGGAAAAGGGACTCTGCCACATTCTTTTCGGTGTGCATCACATCAATATTGTAAGGAAGTTTGAGGTCCTTGAAATAGGGAAGCTGCGAGAAGGGGGTAATTGCGTCCAGTTGTGCGTCTCACCATATGCCTCGAAGCCTTTGGCTTTGGCTTTGCCTTTGCCTTTGACTTTAGGCTTGAGAGCTTTTAGCCGAGCAAGAACATCTGCCCCCGAAAATGTTGGAATCTCGGTTACTTCATGAACAACCCGGCCTTTCGTGAAGTTCTTCTTGTCTTCCCTGTCTGGATGGTCTGGAGGGAGGAACCGTCGATGCAGGTCAAAGGCTACATACTTGCCACCCTTACTCAGCCAAATCATTCGCAGAGCCTGCATGCACACTGGGCATGGCATCTTACCACTTGTACACCATTCGCAGAATAGAGCATAGCCGGGAAAGTCATGCATGCAATAGTGCAACCAAACTTTCATCAAGAAATTTCTCTGCAGATCCCGGTCGTATGTCAACCTCGGAAAGTACCAAGAATGGTGCAAAGCATCCACAAGCGGCTGCATAAACACACCCAATTGCTTCCCCGGGTAGTCAGGCCCCGGAATGATGAGCGACAAGAACATGGTCTTCCGTTGCATTAGGGCATCGGGAGGAAGATTGAGCGGAATTACAAACACAAGCCAGCAGCTGTATGGATTGGACGACATACCATATGGATTCAACCCATCACTTGATATGGCTATTCTGACATTCCCAGCCTCGGCTGCTTCCTCGGGGTATTCTTCATCGAATGACTTCCAAGATTTCCCTCCCGATGGATGTATGATTTCTTTTGGATTGTACCTTATACCTTCCTTGTGCCACTTCATCATTTTGGCAGACTCCTTCGTGATGAAAAGGCACTGCAGTCTTTTTATAAAATCAAGATACCGAAGAACCTTAACGGGGATGGTTAGCTGCTTTTTCTCACCATCCTCACCGACCACCTCAATGTACCGAGACGAACCGCACTTCCTACAGTACTTGTCATCCGCATACTCGTGCCTAAACAAAAGGCAATTCTTCGGGCAAACATCTATTTTCTCATAATCCATAGAGAGTGCCTTCATGATTTTCTTTGTATCGTACATGCTTTTCGGCAGTTCATGACCCTCAGGGAGGCTGTTAGCCCATACTCCCAGGAATGCTTCGAAGCATTTCTGGCTACAGCCGTACTCAGCCTTGACTGCAATCAGTTGCGAGATGGCATCCAGCTGAGATATTTTCGCACCCGCATAAAGAGGTTTCTTCGACGAGGCCAAGACCTCCAAGAAGGCCTTTGCGGTTGCCTCCGGCTCCTCCGGTTCATTCTCTGAAGGTGTCGCATTTGCCGTTTCTGCAACAATGACATCATCTAGCATGTCCCTGACCCCGTCGTCCTCATATCCATTGATGCGTTGTCGCATCACCTCCTCTCTACCACAGTCCTGCTCGGCTATGTTTATCGGCGGCATGTCAAAGTTTGGCATATATCCGTGTGTGCGAAGGTGCTCACTCATGTCCGTCTGATTTCTACGGTGACGTCTGGCACATCTCGCACAGGGGCATGGTGGGATAATTCTCATTGGACGACGGAATATCTCCTTCAAATACACATCGGTTTTCGCGATCCACTCTGATGTTACTCGATTCCGACGGATAAAACCACTGTACATCCACTGATTATCTGCCATCCTTTCCTTTTTTGCAAGCCACACAACATAATTAAGGATTCACTTAAATTAATCACATCAAATTTTCAGTTTCTACCGCGTTGAATCCACCTACATCTCTAATAGGTAAAGATGGGTCCTAATCCCACCCGAGGATGTGTAGATTGAGTACGTTCTCCATTCTACCCCGTTCTGAGACAAAATTTCGGCAGCACCTCCCCGCTATTCTCCAAATACATGTCTCGGCAAAATGCCGAGAGAATGTGCATCCGGAGAACAACAGGGAGGCGCCGCCGAAATCTTGTCTCGGAACGGGGTTGAATGGAGAACGTACCCAATCTACACATCCTCGGGCTGTCCGTGGAAAGCGCTGGACAATCCGAAAGAGCTGCGGTGATAAATATGCAATTGAATGCATATTTATCGATGCAAACCTTTCGGACGGGAGACCTAGGTTACGCGACTTGATGTGAAAATTTAATCTAGTTAAAAGAGGCTAGGAGGTGAAGGTGGATTCGTAGCTCACCCTCCGCCGTAGAGGAAGTAGTCGAGCAGCGGCAGGATCACGGACCAAACCCAGACGACGAAGGCTCCAGGGAGATGAAATACCACAAAGCCTGTAAATTTTACCGAGTCAAAAAATTTGACGGCACCACATCACATAAAGCATTGACACTTCAAACTATGAAAAAAATCATATTACTAATGACATCTAGTCAAGGTTTTAGATCATCATGATACTTCAAATCCTAATTTTCATCAAGTGTCAAATTTTGTTCTTCAATTTATTTTAGCAAGATCATCATGATAAAATAACTACTCATCAGATACCAATTTTGTCAACATCACAAAATGAAACTATAGCTATTTGACAACATCTCAAATATACCAATTTTGTTCTTCAAATTTGACAACATTTGACAACATGCATCTATCACATACATTTGACAACATTTGACAACATTTTTTTAGCAAGATCATCATGATAAAATAACTAACCAATATACATCAATCCATCCATTCATCCATACAACATGCATCTATCACATAAGAAGTAGTAAAAAATGCAAAAAAATGAAAAAAAAGCTCACCGGGCCAGCCGGGACGGCGAGGCAGGGCGGCCGGGGCAGCGGGCGAGCAGGGGGCGGCGGTGGAGGGCCGAGGCAGGGGCGGCCGGGGCAGCGGGCGAGCAGGGGCGGTGGTGGAGGGCCGAGGCAGGGGCGGCCGGGGACGGGAGGGCCGGGCGCGCGGGCCGGCAGGAGCCACGGCCGGCTCGCGGTCGGGGGGAGGCTGGTGCGGCATTGGGGTCGGGGGAGGCCGGGGCGGCGCAGCGCGGTAGGGGGAGGCTGGGGCGACGGCGGCTTCAGACGGCGATGGGGGAGGCAGGGGTGGAGACGGCGAGGACGGCGGGAAGGGGGGACGGGCGAGGGAAGGGGAGAGTGGCGCGGGTGGAGCGGCGGCGGGCGGGCGGCGGGAGCGTCGCGGGCGGCGGGGAGCAGCGGCGGGCGGCGGCGGCAGCGCGGGTCGGGCTCGGGGGTGCGCGGGATCTGGCCGGGGACGAACGAGTGGAGGGGGTTGACTGGATATGGATAAGGCAACTATGCCGACAGCGTGATGCCACGTGGCACCTATGCCGACGGCTTAGCCGTAGGCATAGTTTTTTTATTTTATATAAATTTTTTAATGTTTTCTTATAGTTATATATTTATTCTTTTTTATTTTATATAGATTTTTAAATTTTTTTATAGTTATAATTTTCCTTTTTTATGTATTATTATTTCATATAGATTTTTTATTTTTTTAAACTGCTCAGCCCTCTCCTCTCCCGGAACCACACAGAGGGGAGGGGAGGGGAGGCGCCGAATTCGAGCAGCTTCGTCCGCCAAGGCCGTGGCCTGGTCGCGGGTATGGGAGCGCCATGGCCGCCCTCGATCACGTGCTCGATCTGGAGCTTAGTTCGTCAGGTGAGTGAAGGGGGAGGGGGTCGTCGACGGTGAGGGTGGGGGTGGGGGCGGGGGTAGCTTAGTTCGTCAGGTGAGTGAAGGGGGAGGGGGTCATCGACAGAGGGACACCTGGGAGCAACATCCGGGCCAAACCCACTGCTACATATCCACACCGTGTAGACCCGACACGTCCGTTTCCCCCCTCCCGGTGCCGGCGGCGGCGCCGTCCGTTAGGGGGCCACACCCCGAAGATGCGTGTCGCCTCTTCGGACATGCCACAACACCACCCCGCATGTATGAGGGCCCGGTACGACGCTCCGGTGGCATTGCTACCCCCCCAGTGCCCCCGTCCCGCCTAACCCTGTAGCGTTTGACAACGGGATCTAGCCCTTTGACTTTGCACGGACGGTATTTGACCAGTGGACCTCCCCACCCGGTTGTGTTAGGTCAGCCCATAGGAACACTTTGGAGCAACATTCGGGCCAGACCCACAGCAAGGTCCCCTCCGTGTAGACCCCACACGTCTGTTTCCCCCCTCCAGGTGCCGGCGGCGGCGCCGTCCGTGAGGGGGGGCACACCCCGGACACGCGTGTCGGGCGTTTGCGACCGCCACAACACTTCCAGACTTGTGAGAGGCCACCTACGCAAGATTTGGCGGCATGCTAGCCCCCGGAGGCCGCCGGCCACAGCCGTAGACGCGCGAAGGGCAATCCGCGTAGAGGGAATTTTTTGGAGACTTATCCATCACCAAAAATTATGAAAAAATAACATCGTCCCTATAGCACATGTGCCCGCGTCGTGCAAGAAAACTTATGATTTTATCGCGCTCCGAGTATTTAGTAATATTGACGCCGCATCGTTACCGCAGAACGTCTACTACCGTGTCATCGCCGTCCGTGAGGGGGGGCCATGCCCCGGAGACGCGTCTCGCCTCTTCGGACATGCCACCACACCACCCCGCATGTATGAGGGCCCGGTGCGACGCTCCGGTGGCATTGCTACCCCCCAAGTGCCCCCGTCCCGCCTAACCCTGTAGCGTTTGACCACGGGATCTAGCCCTTTGACTTTGCACGGACGGGCTTTGACCAGTGGACCTCCCCACCCGGTTGTGTTAGGTCAGCCCATAGGAACACTTTGGAGCAACATCCGGGCCAGACCCACAGCAAGATCCCCTCCGTGTAGACCCCACGCGTCCGTTTCCCCCCTCCAGGTGCCGGCGGTGGCGCCGTCCGTGAGGGGGGGCACACCCCGGACACGCGTGCCGGGCGTTTGCAACCGTCACAACACTTCCAGACTTGTGAGAGGCCGCCTACGCAAGATTTGGCGGCATGCTAGCCCCCGGAGGCCGCCGGCCACAACCGTAGATGCGCGAAGGCATCCGCGTAGGAATTTTCGGTGGCATAGCTACACCCCGAAGGCCACCCCGAATCCTAGTTGACCAGTAGATCTAGCCCTTTGACTTTCACCGGACGGGTTTGACCGGTGGACTCTTCCACCTGGTTGTGATAGGTCAGCCCATAGCAACATCCCCGAACACGGTCTGGACCCAACCCAACACTAGATTCCCTCCGGTTCCACCGCACCCGCACCATCCCCCCTCTAAGTGACGGCTGCTCTACCTTCCGTGGAGGGGGGCCACACCATGGAGCCCCAAGACGGCCGTCTACGCATGCCAGAACACTTTCACACATGCATCGGGACCCGTGCGATGTTTCGGTGGCATAGCAACACCCCGAAGGCCACCCCGAATCCTAGTTGACCAGTAGATCTAGCCCTTTGACTTTCACTGGACGGGCTTTGACCGGTGGACTCTTCCACCTGGTTGCGATAGGTCAGCCCATAGCAACATCCTCGAACACGGTCTAGACCCAACCCAACACTAGATTCCCTCCGGTTCCACCGCACCCGCACCATCCCCCCCTCTAAGTGACGGCTGCTCTGCCTTCCGTGGAGGGGGCCACACCACGGAGCCCCAAGACGGGCGTCTACGCATGCCAGAACACTTTCACACATGCATCGGGACCCGTGCGATGTTTCGGTGGCATAGCTACACCCCGAAGGCCACCCCGAATCCTAGTTGACCAGTAGATCTAGCCCTTTGACTTTCACGGACGGGCTTTGACCGGTGGACTCTTCCACCTGGTTGCGATAGGTCAGCCCATAGCAACATCCCCGAACACGGTCTGGACCCAACCCAACACTAGATTCCCTCCGGTTCCACCGCACCCGCACCAACCGCCACTCTAAGTGACGGCGGCACTGCCTTCCATGGAGGGGACCACACCACGGAGCCCCAAGACGGGCGTCTACACATGCCAGAACACTTTCACACATGCATCGGGACCCGTGCGATGTTTCGGTGGCATAGCTACACCCCGAAGGCCACCCCGAATCCCAGTTGACCAGTAGATCTAGCCCTTTGACTTTCGCCGGACGGGCTTTGACCGGTGGACTCTTCCACCTGGTTGCGATAGGTCAGCCCATAGCAACATCCCCGAACACGGTCTGGACCCAACCCAACACTAGATTCCCTTCGGTTCCACCGCACCCGCACCATCCCCCCCTCTAAGTGACGGCTGCTCTGCCTTCCGTGGAGGGGGGCCACACCATGGAGCCCCAAGACGGGCGTCTACGCATGCCAGAACACTTTCACACATGCATCGGGACCCGTGCGATGTTTCGGTGGCATAGCAACACCCCGAAGGCCACCCCGAATCCCAGTTGACCAGTAGATCTAGCCCTTTGACTTTCGCCGGACGGGCTTTGACCGGTGGACTCTTCCACCTGGTTGCGATAGGTCAGCCCATAGCAACATCCCCGAACACGGTCTGGACCCAACCCAACACTAGATTCCCTCCGGTTCCACCGCACCCGCACCATCCCCCCTCTAAGTGACGGCTGCTCTGCCTTCCGTGGAGGGGGGCCACACCACGGAGCCCCAAGACGGGCGTCTACGCATGCCAGAACACTTTCACACATGCATCGGGACCCGTGCGATGTTTCGGTGGCATAGCTACACCCCGAAGGCCACCCCGAATCCCAGTTGACCAGTAGATCTAGCCCTTTGACTTTCGCCGGACGGGCTTTGACCGGTGGACTCTTCCACCTGGTTGCGATAAGTCAGCCCATAGGAACATCCCCGAACACGGTCTGGACCCAACCCAACACTAGATTCCCTCCGGTTCCACCGCACCCGCACCATCCCCCCTCTAAGTGACGGCTGCTCTGCCTTCCGTGGAGGGGGGCCACACCACGGAGCCCCAAGACGGGCGTCTACACATGCCAGAACACTTTCACACATGCATCGGGACCCGTGCGATGTTTCGGTGGCATAGCTATACCCCGAAGGCCACCCCGAATCCCAGTTGACCAGTAGATCTAGCCCTTTGACTTTCGTCGGACGGGCTTTGACCGGTGGACTCTTCCACCTGGTTGCGATAGGTCAGCCCATAGCAACATCCCCGAACACGGTCTGGACCCAACCCAACACTAGATTCCCTCCGGTTCCACCGCACCCGCACCATCCCCCCCTCTAACTGACGGCTGTTCTGCCTTCCGTGGAGGGGGGCCACACCACGGAGCCCCAAGACGGGTGTCTACGCATGCCAGAACACTTTCACACATGCATCGCGACCCATGCGATGTTTCGGTGGCATAGCTACACCCCGAAGGCCATCCCGAATCCCAGTTGACCAGTAGATCTAGCCCTTTGACTTTCGTCGGACGGGCTTTGACCGGTGGACTCTTCCACCTGGTTGCGATAGGTCAGCCCATAGCAACATCCCCGAACACGGTTTGGACCCAACCCAACACTAGATTCCCTCCGGTTCCACCGCACCCGCACCATCCCCCCTCCAAGTGACGGCGGCTCTGCCTTCCGTGGAGGGGGCCACACCATGGAGCCCCAAGACGGGCGTCTACGCATGCCAGAACACTTTCACACATGCATCAGGACCCGTGCGATGTTTCGGTGGCATAGCTACACCCCGAAGGCCACCCCGAATCCTAGTCGACGAGTAGATCTAGCCCTTTGACTTTCGCCGGGCGGGCTTTGACCGGTGGACTCTTCCACCTGGTTGCGATAGGTCAGCCCATAGCAACATCCCCGAACACGGTTTGGACCCAACCCAACACTAGATTCCCTCCGGTTCCACCGCACCCGCACCTTCCCCCCTCCAAGTGACGGCGGCTCTGCCTTCCGTGGAGGGGGCCACACCATGGAGCCCCAAGACGGGCGTCTACGCATGCCAGAACACTTTCACACATGCATCGGGACCCATGCGATGTTTCGGTAGCATAGCTACACCCCGAAGGCCACCCCGAATCCCCCCTCTAACCAGATTCCCTCCATGTCGACCGTTTCCCCCCTCCGTGACACGGCGGCAGTGACGTCCGTGAGGGGGGCAATCGATATACCATCGGGGCATGTTTTTTGTTTAGATAAGGCCCATTTATGTTGTGAAAAAACACAAAATAATAAATATATAAACTAAAAATAAAAAAATAAAGGTATGCGCACACGGAGCTATGATCCCACGGATCGATGACATGGCATTGCACGCGGATTGATGACATGGCAGATAGCATGGGCTAGGACTATGCCGATGGCTATGCCGTCGGCATATCTCTGCCACACCACAGGCCCTCACTCCCTCGGATCGATGACGTGTCGACGACGCGGATCGGTGATGTTAGCAATTCTATGACGACGGCCTAGCCGTCGGCATAGGCCGCCGTTATCCCCCGTCGGCGTAGTTTTGACACCGTCAAACGGTCGCCGCTAATCGGGTAGGTGGGCCCTTTCTATGCCGACGGCCTCTTCTATGCCGACGGTCCCCGTAGGCGTACCGCGAGCTGTCCCGACGGCCGTAATATGCCGACGGCCCCCGTCGGCATAAATACACATATGCCAACGGCTATTCTACGCCTACGGCCTGCCCTTGGCCGTCGGCATATGTCCATTTATGCCGACGGGCACCGTCGGCATAGATGAGGCCGTCGGCAACTAGATAATTTTTGCTAGTGACACACACCTATCTCTTGCACAACCCTTTCTTTAGAACGACCGTGCCACTCCCCGAACTTGATGCCATCATCGGCAGTGTCCCAGAGTGGTTCCAGATCCGCAAGGTGCTCATACGGTCGAATCCAGATGACCTTGCCGTCTTCATGACCAACAGCGCAAGCTACCCTGTCATTTTTATCCGCCCCGAGAAAGGTGTTTGGTTGCCTAAGCCATATAGTACTACCTTCACTCGCATTGTCGAGATTGCATTCCTTGGAGACATGGTCTATGGAATCACTCAAGCTGAGGATCTCATCTCCCTCCATGTCAGCTTCGATAGCAATGGGGTACCTCTGGTCAGCAATATCAAGCGCATCATTCAACATCCAATAGGCGATGATGATTCCGATGTGTGGAGCGATGGCGAAGATGATGAGGCAACTGATGATGATTCCATTGTGCAGAGCGATGATGAGGATGAGGAGCCAGCTAATGATGATTCCAATGTGTGGAGCGATGATGAGGATGAGGAGGCAGATAATGATGATTCCAATGTGTGGAGCAACGACCACGAAGATGAGGAGGCGACTAGTGATGAAAACGTGAATGATGACGAAGACGATGATATGGTGCTTAAACAAGAGGGCAAGGAGGCTGTTGATAATCATGCTCCTAAAGAAGGGCATGACAAGATTAAAGATGTCATCGAGTATATATATGAGGAAGAAGGCGGTGGTCATCTCTGCGTTATTAGGTACTTGGTTGTATCATGTGGAAAATTGCTCATGGTGAGGCGGCAACTAGTGATGCAATACAATTCACGCAGTTTCACCTTCACCCGCAAGGTGGATGTACACAAGGCAGATACCAACACAAGCATGTGGGTGCGATGACGACTACTCTAGACGGCCATGCGATTTTAATTAGCAAGCTCTTTTCAAAGTCTGTTCCGGCTTGTTGGGAGGCGATAAAAGAGGATGATATTGTTTTCGACGACACATGCGAGGTGTTCAACTTGAAATCACAAAGCATTAGTGCATCAAAGCGGCAGGTCTATGATATCTATACGTTGACATGGATCTTTCCTCCCGAGCTAATAGTCTGAACCACGTGTTCTTTCTTTCTTTCTTTATGTTGTATTTTAGTTATGTATCTACACCAATATACAATTAAACAACCCAAGTTATTGTTATGAGAAAATGGTACATTTCATGTAATGACGTCCTAGGGTTTGTTTGTTTGTTTGGATATGGTATTTTTTTTCCATAAAAAGACAACATCTTTCAAATTTTCCCTCTGGAGCCTCGTTCAGTCCTTCTTGGCTGCCAGAGTAGAGCCCAGAGAGAGTTTATACTCCCTCCGTCCCAAAATTCTTGTCTTAAATTTGTCTAAATACGCATGTATCAAGGACAGAGGGAGTATAAGTGAAATACATATATGGCCATTAAATTTCAGATATGCCACTCTGTCCCATAATGTGAGACGTTTTTGCAAGCTAAACTAGCTTGCAAAAACATGTTACATTATGGGACGGAGGGAGTATGTAATACAAATAGGATGCCATTAATTCAATCGCCCTAAAAGCAAGCCCGATCTAGGCACGAGTGCTGAGAACAGTAACTAGCTAGTGGTTGTAGCACATGTTTGATTAAATGGCTTTGACTTTCTTTTAAACAAATTGTAGTAAAAAAACGGGTCATGTAAGGAGAGCATTGAGTGCTCATTCCAATATGAAACCAACGTAAACCAATCTGATAAATGCTTTGATTTGCAAAAGGTAGACTCATGACTTCAGGCTTCATATGTCTACTCATGTGCCTTTGATTCATCTTGTATTCTTGTTGATACAAGATGAAGGTGTTTTCATATATGTGATTACTTCTTACGGACAGATATATTTGCTAGAATCAGGTATTTATGGTACCCAGAACAAAGGAATGTAGTGTTTCATATGGAAAACACTTGCTGGTCGCACATCAAGTACTCCCACTGAATGTTCCCAACAAAACACACTACCCGCGTCAAATGCACACTTATATAACCACCAGCTAGTCTTGGCATAAAGAAAGATGAAATAGTTCTACTCGGCAGCAAATTAAACCAGCAAAGTGATGGGGGATGCGCTGTAGAATGTAGGGGTGCATGCTTATCAAAATGTAACAATGACCTTGGCACTGGGAGACACCCTCGGCAGAGCTAATAGCTTAGCAGAAACCATGCTGCACTATATTTTGCCGCTCCAGTCTATCTTCAATTCTTCCAGAGCTGATGCCCAGCTCATTAGCTTAGCCACAAAATTGACTTAGCACTCCAGAACCCCAAAACCATACACACTCGCCGCTGCAAGATGGTCCATTCGCATTTGCATGTGGTAAGCTCATGAATGCTCGCCTGATCCTGATCCCATGTCTCAAAAGGGTAACTCTCTGCATATATTATTTTCACAACTCATTAGGCACCGTAAACACTAGGAACATAGATTGGCTGATGGAGGGAGGGAGAGGATTTACTGGAGGCATACATACCCACATCTCAAGCTTCATTAAGTTAGGGGCCTTCTCAAACAATGAACAAGTGGTGAAGACTTGCCTCTGGTCCCAAAAGCATATCATAAGCAAAATATTCTCCAGGCAAATAAACATAGAGGGGAATGTTGTAAGTACGCACCCTTTCGATAGATACTTCAACAAGAAAACAGAAAAATAAAATAAAATAGCTACACAGATTAGTCAGAACTCAGAAGGCAGAAAAAGGGCATAGTAAAGCTGGAGCTAGTAATAGGTCACCTTCCGGAAAAAGCCACAAATTAAAAGCTGGAGTTCCCAATGACTACTTGCCATACGCAATCGGAACAGATTGATATACTTTGGCTTCCTGATCAAGAGAGAGAAGGGCCCTTTCCAGATTAGGGGCATCCAAATTAATATTTCAAAGCCCCCATCAACATCTAGATATTTCAGTTTACGAGCTTGAATGTTCAGACAGTTGATGCCCACAAAAGAACTTAATCTCAAATGACTCAGTTCGGAGCGGAAGGAGATCAAATTTTTGATATCCATATCTGTGGAAGAGAATATTTTCATGCCTAGGTCAGTTAGGCTGTTGAAACCTTGGAATACTCGGGGCAAGCTGATGATGCATTTTTTCAGGCGCATAAACTCCAAATCGCGATAGAAAAGATGCATGAGGTAATCTTATACCTTGGTCCTGAGCTCAACTTGATTATAACCGATCTTGATGATCTCATTGATAGCACTAGCATCCACCTAGCGAACTCATCATGGTAATTTTTGTTAACTGAAATATCAAACTCATCTATTGTTACTCTGTGGAGTAATAGCACCATATCGACTAATGTAATGGACTTGGTTCGTGCAAAATTTCCATCGCGCAGACATATCTTTGGCATATCAGTCCATGCATCCCTCCAAGTACTTGATAAGGTGCTAGTCCTAACAGCTTCTTCGACATTTAAACAGGAGAGAATGTCACCCTTTACCTCTGGAGGTAGGTTGCTCACTCTTTCTGAACACCCAATAGATGTAGCTTCCTCCCTGGCCTTTTTACAGGTGCTCATTGCTTCAGAATCCAGATTAAACTATCCTAGCATTACCAGAAGACAGGGAAACGAAATAAGTGTTCAGTCTACCGCATATCACTAAATATAAAATAGATACAGAAATTAAATGGTGCATTAAGTTGCTTATTCATAGCAAAACAAAAAATAAGCAACGACCGAGGGATGGCAGTTTAGGGAAACAAGTCTGGTATGTTTGTATGAACAAAACTGTACTCGGCATCTGCGTTTGTGAGCTGAAAGATTGATTATCATTTGGCATGCGTTACAAGCCTAATTTTGTCATCTTGAAGAGAAACATGTCCCATGCTGCAAGTTGGAAAGGTTTTTTTTTAACAGTGTCGGGTCCAGTAGGATCCAGAGCTTCCATTAATTTCTAGAGATAGCAATACAAAGCTCAGACCAGGACTCCAGAGAAAATAAAATTACAGCACATACCCTGAAACTTGCACAGAGGGCCTTATCCTGAGAACATGGATTACAACCAGGTCCAATTATCTACTCCAGCAAAGATCCGATTCAGCCATCACAGGGGACACTATGACCACCGAGCCGCCACCACTCCATCTCCGACCGAAGACAGAGCAGGAGGACCCATGCTGTAGCAGAATAGCACCAAGCCGCGAAGAAGAAGCGAAGCCAGCAAGTACGACATGCATGGCTTCACCATGCCGCCATTCGACTAGAAAAGTCACCGGGAGGCGGCGGAGACTGGCGTCGTAGCTCCACCCCTGTCCGATGAGGATTTTGCTCCAACCTGATTGACAGAAGCTCTCTCTCCTCATCTTCCCATTTACGTTCCAGACTTCCAGTACCACGATAGCGACGCAGCAGCAGGGCGAGGCAATGGCAATCCTCCAAATCAGGGACGAAATCGAGCTTATTTCGAGAGCTCTTGCCAGATCTGCCACTCACCTTTGTCATCCTCCATGGGAGACCAGCTCGAGGAAGATCCGGCCGCAGCTCGAAGGCGCCGGAACAAAGCTCAGACTCGACATCATGCCAAACACCCCAAAGGCAAACCTAGACTTAATTAGCCCTGCAACTAGACCTGAACCTACTATACAGAACGGGAACCTGGATTCCTTTTCTCATGCTCGCTCTCGGCGGCAGCTGCGGCAGGATGAGGGCGACTCTCAAAAGGGGCGGTGCATTTGTGGGGGATGCATAGTTCTGACGGGGGACTTGGCTTCTTTTGGATACATGTGCGATCATTTGAAGAAGAGGTGACTAAAATTTGAAAAAAAAAGATACTTGTCTTGCAGAATATCGATTTGAAAAACAATATAGGGTATATAACTGAGAGGCTGTCAACATGGGCAAATGATGAAATACAACTCTACTTCAGGACAGAGTCAATTTGCCCCAGAACAGGCCCTCCCATCTTATCCCAGATGTGGACTTGCACTCATATAATTCAGGAGCAATAATATGTTACAGAAAATGTGGATTTAGCAGTTTAACCATTTTAGTTCAAACATTAACTATAAGCATGATCCACATGTACTAACTTAAAGCTATGATTACGTGTGGATTAACTTAAAGCCAGGCACCAAGTACTAGTGTAGGTTCCAACTGAAAATTAACTAATCTTTCTTAGCGAACGAAATACGATAGGAAAATAATAATTCTGCAAAATTAGCACTGCAGACCTAGAGAATAATATAAAATAAAAGGCAACAAAAGTAGCCGGGTGCTAAACTGGATTCAGTTAAGCAACTGAATCAAAACAAGCATGTGAACAGAAAACAAACTCGCTGACCGTTAATAATCACGAGGAAGCATGTCATGGGCTCATGGCTGATCTTTCAATTGATGAATCCACCGCAAATAGATCTCGAATTTCAAATACTCCTAACGATAATTTCAAAAGTTGAGGAACTGGGAGATTATATATGTAGTAAGAATCTACGGACAGGGAGCAAAACGAACCTACGGAGTATATGCAAAAATCGAATGCTCGTGGATTAAAAGTTCTTAGAAACATTTAGGTCACTAATATCTACCATGTTATAAAATGTTTTGTCCAAGTTCGACCCTTGTCCAAGAAATAAAAAAATAATGCTTGAAGAACCACTACCATTCATAGCAGAATTTCACCTTTTTGTTTCTCAGTGTGCAGTTGAACCAGACGAGATCGGTAGCAATTTGTTTTACCTTTCAACTTTTCTAATTGAAGCAGACAAGATGGTTCTTTTCTTATGTATTGTGTAGGGTGAGGCTCAGGCACCTCTCCCTTGATCCAGCAGTAGTCCATCAATGTACCAGAATAAGCATTTAATTTGAAATCAATGTACAACGAAGCAAAGATAAACAGAAAAGGGCAGCCCGATGCACGTAGTAGCTCCCGCCTGTAGGGCCCGACCACTTTGGATCTTTTGTACACATTATTTTCCTACGTTTTTGCAAGAGGCTAAATAGATAAATAAACATAAAAAGATATCCATACCAGGAAATATTAATCATATGAATCTAAATAGATGCTACTATGAACACAATCAAAATTAACATCCACAAAATGAATTAGTCTCACACTTTAATCGATGCAAACATGTACCCTACCACAACCCAGAATATCAACAAAATGATAAGTGTTAACCTTTTTTTCCTCAGTTATTCGTTCCTTGGCACAATTAAAATTGCGAGAGAGGAGCATGGAAAGCACTACATGTTTCACGTATCAAAGCTTCGCCATTGCGTGATGCTTCCATTTTAATTGCTGCCGAGGAGCTCCCACAATCAAAGCTTCTCCATATTTCCTTCAGCAACTTCGCCATTGCGAGAGCTTCCAATCCACATTCTGTGGTAGAAATGCGTTACATTTGAATGCAGTATGTCAAAAAATAGTTCCCTCCCGTGCCATTTTTCCTGAAGATGAATCTTTTCTGGTACTGGACTGATTCCCATAATCTATAGAACCAATCATCAATACAATGTATTATTGGTTTCATGCTTCAATTACACTGTTCGGAAAGACAATTAGTCATGTATCCAAAAAGACACTAAAATAAGTACAAAGTGCATCAACGAGTAGGGCATATCAACTACTACCTCTGTACAGTAACATAAGACGTTTTGATGTTTTTGCAGTTCAATTTAAACTGCACAAACGTCTTACATTCCTTGGTCTGACCGTCAAGATCCTCCCTGTCTGCTAGCTTCTTGAGAAAAGCATTGATTCTGCTCAGCTCGAATTTCGGTGATCCGATTTTGCTCTTTACGGCTTTCTGCAGCTTGTACTCGTCACTCATCAGATTCATGAGGTTTGTGAGGAGGGGATCGATCACCCCAGTGGCACGTGGCAGTGCTCACCATAATTCCTTCCATCAGATCATTTTAATTTGGATTAGCCACTAAGCACCCAGCCTAGCTGGACGATGGACGGGACGGACGCCCCCGAGGGCGAGAACCCTCTTACTTCCCGAGGCACGGCCGACCTCGCCACCGGCGATCCAAGCGCCGCCGCATCCCGTGTTTTGAATTTCGGCCGAGAAAAACGGATTTCGGCCAAATTTCGGCCATCTCGGCCTGGGGCGAAATCTATCTTTCGCCAAAACTGATCAAACTTGGCAAATTTTGGTCAAATTTTAGTCAAACTTTAGTCAAATTTTGGTCAAATTCCGGCCGAAATTTTTGAAAATGGCCGAAATTCGGCCATCTCGGCCAGGGGCGAAAAAAAATCTCATACCGAAAATCAAAATGCTGCCCGCATCTGGATGCGCCGCCGCCGTAGGAGGGCGGATCGGCTCAGCCTGAACCGGATCTCGGGGGATCCGTTGGGGCGGAGGCGATCCAGAAAAGGGCGCAGGTGGAGAGGACGGCGCATGTGCAGGGGCGCGTCCATTTCACTGACCACGGCGACGCTGGATGGATCGAAGGGCGTCTCTCGGAGCCTCCGGTGTCACGTTGGGCAGCGCTGCGTGATATGAACAACGATATCCTCGCCGGAGAATACTTAGATGCCGACGTCCGGATCGAGGTAGGTTTTCGGATTCGTATTGACGTTTACGATTTGGTTGTCGATTGTTGCATGCAGATAGTTCAAGAGGAGAAGGTGTATCTCATCGACTTGACGAAGAAGCCCACAGATCAGAGATCGGAGGCTCGCGTTGGAGGGCGTTTCTGGGTGCTAGCGGACAGCGATGATGAAGAAGGGGAAGAAGTGGAGGATGTCAGCGCTGACGTTCTCGTTGCTACCTGAGGATGTCGGCGGAGACGAAATCGGTGGCTTCTGGTCCAGATTCTTTACCTCGTCCGAAAATTGAGGTTCACAAGAAGAAGCCGTTGCCGATCGTCAAACCTTGGATTGGGCCGATCCCTAAGGTACCCCATGCTCGCGTTTCTTTGTCGGATTTCATACCGGATTCATGGACGTTGGTTACCAAGAAGAAAAAGGGGAGAAAAGGCCGGCTGCCGGGGCCGCGCCGGTGAAGACGGCCGAGGAAATTCGAGCGGCCAGAAGGGTGCGCTTGAATTTACTCTTGGGTCGTGAGGCTGAGCCTATTGATGCATTGGTCGTGGGCCCTTCCCCAACTAGGTATGAGGCCCAGTTGAAGGCCCAAGCCGCGCTCACAGCCACGTCCAAATCACCGACCTTGCATGGAACATCGATCCACGGGTCTGCGAGCGATCGAAGATCGAACTATTCCTCTCGCTAGGATTTTCCGTTGGCCGGGTTTTCCTTCGCTCGGGCCAGGTCCGGCGGCAAGGATTTGCGGCGGCACCGGTGGACGAATGGCGGGGTGAGGCAACCCGCCGCCGGCCAAGCAGGGCCCTGCCCCTCCTATGATTCCGCCGGCAAGGCCCTGGCCGAGCGACCCAGGGTCCTGGTCGGGCTATTGCATTGTGGGAGGCCAGACCAGACCACCGCCAGCTGCTACGGCTCCGGCCGCCGGCAGGGCCGGGATGGCGTGCATGGCCGGGACAGCTACGGCGGCGGGCAGGGCCAGGATAGCACCCACGGCCGGGAGAACTTCGGCGGAGGCCGGGATGGCCGCGATGGCGGGCAGGGCCGGTATGGTGCCCACGGCCGGGAAAACTTCGGCGAAGGTGGATATAACCGTTATGGACAGTGGGGAGACGATGGATATGACGTGTCATCGGGAGGTGGCCGCGGTTCTAGATGGTACAATGGCGGAGGAACGGGTCGTGTTTTTCAAGGACCTCCCGGTAACTTCGTCGAGTGGGTGGCCGGCCCTACCAACCAGTATAACCGTGGGAGTCACCGTGGATTCCGTGGAGGAAGAGGAGGGGGACGGCGCCTGCCTCCACCACGGCCACCACCACCGCTTGCTGATACGGTTGCGGTGGCTCATGCCGAGCCCGCTGCTCCAGTGCATATGACCTCGCCTCCCCTTCCCGAGGTGGCTGTAGAGACAGTCTGGGCTTTGGCCGCAGTCAGCATTCCGTTGATGAGCACTGGGGATGGTAATGTCGGTGATGGAGGTTCTGACAAGGTTTCGGACAAGACGGATGGTGAAAAACTATCGAAGTGGGCTATTAAGAAGAAGAAGCTACCATGCTATATATGTGGTGAACCGGGACATTTTGTGGCAGAGTGTACCACGGAGTTATGTGACTATTGTTGTCGATCGCAGCATGTGTCCGGTGAGTGTCCGCTTCTTTCTGGCCCCAAGCCAGTGGTTAACATTTACAGGGTTTGATGTCAGGAGCTAATGTTCTTTGAGTCACCTGATGTGGCACCTATGACGCATATTATGGACAGCTCTTTCCCCGCAGTTGTCAAGGTTACTAATGGGGTTCTGACAGAGGCACAAATTGTGCGACGGTTGAGGGAACTAGTACTAGGCAACTACCAGTGGGACCTTGTCAAGTTGGAGAACCAGACTTACAAGGTTGATTTTCCCACTAAGGAGGACTAGTTACATATCCTTAAGTTTGGCATGTGTAGAGTACATAGTATGAATATTATCATGCCTTTTGATGAGTGGAAGGAGGAGCCGAGGGTACACGTTTAGAGAAGGTCTGGGTACGATTTTATGGTGCACCACGCAAATATATTAATCACTTCTTGGTTGCTTGGAGCTTGGGTTCACTAATTGGTAAGACGGAACAGGTTGACATGCCTTTCACTCGTGCACACGGAGCTGCGAGGTTACTTGTCAGTGTTGTCAGTCTGGAGTTCGTGCCGGATGTAGTCAGGTGGACGCATGCCGGGGTCACATATGTGCTCGAGATTGAGATTGAGTACACTGATACCTCAGGAGGGAGATGAGCATCAGGACATGCATGGATACAACCGAGGGAGATGGAGCCCCCGGGAATCAGGACAAGGGGCCTAAGAGTACTCCACGGGAATCGGTGAAGGGGCCATCATCGTAGTCGGATACTGCCAAGGAGGCGTCATCTTCCACGACACCGATGAACACACTTCGGTTTGGTTCTTTTGGAGCGCGATCTGCACCTAGCCGGTTATGGAGTAACCGAGTTGAGGCGGACGATCCAGAGGAGCTCGAGTTACGACCAGTAATGCTCCTTGTTGTTGGTTCACCGGAGTCTCAGAGGATTGTTTCCGGGTCGCAAGACGCGCCGAGCAGTGGTATACCGGTGGTGTGTGTGTGGGGGGGGGGGGGGGGGGGAGGGGAGGGAAGGCGGCCCGCATCCCCAGCCCCACCGCGGCAGCCCCCATCCCAACCGCGGTGATCCCTAGCCCCACCGCGGCGGTTCATCCGATGGAGGCGTGCGGGCTGGAGGCCCGCTGTGTTCTCTCACCGTGGGGCAGCCCCGGGCTGCACGGTCAGGAGCGCGGGCAGGAGTCCCACAACTCTCCTTCTCCGAGTTGTCCCCACGCGGCGCTGACGGTTTTTTTTTGGGGGGGGGGGCGATGGGACTATTGATCAGGCGGCTCCACGGTCTCCTTCTCCCTCCATTTCGGCTGGTGTTGCCCGCTCGATCGCTCCCTACCCTTCTTCCCCGGCACCGAGGGAAGGGCATCGAAGCGGGGAGCACACGCCTCGGGAGAGAACGACGAAGGAGCTTGTCGCTTTCGGTGGGATTACATTTCCGGTCACGGCTGGCAGGTGTGTCATCAACCGGATCTAGGGACAGCCAGATGCTGATGACCTACAGTTAGCACTCACCAAGAGGGCGACCATGCTTCGAGATGTCGAGGTAGCTATAGGTATGTCTTTTGATAAGAGTTGTTCAATTATGCATTTCACTGAGAATTAAATTATTGATAAGGCAAACGACTTAGGAATAACTCTGGGTTCAAATGAGAAGCAGGTAGCGAAATCAGTAAATGATCTTTTAGATTTAGAAGCAGAGCGGGCTTAAGAAATAATTTGAAATCTTGCATCATTTAAACCTATGAATGACAAGACATGAACAATTTAGGAATTGTAGCCCTTGAAAGTATTTGCAATAATCTCTTGCCTAGTGCGGCGGACGAGGATGAGGAGGGGTCGGAGAGTACGGACACTGTAGAGCCTCAAATGATAGAGGGCAGTGTCTCGTGTTCTGCCGATCCTACATTCCCGAAGGGTGATGGGGAGAAGCCCAAGCGACCCTGGAAACGAAAAATTTATCCTACTTCGGCGGCACGTAGAAGTGCTAGGGTTAAGCTTAAGAAAAAAATTCCATGATGACTTATGAAAGGAATCTTTTGGAATAGTACAGTTCTAGCTGACTTGGCGAAACGAAGGTTCTTGGCTAAGACAATGATGGAGCAACAATTGGATTTTATTGCACTATTGGAAACATGACGGGACAACTTTACCTCACAATTCTTTGGAACTTTATTCAGAGGAATTGATTTTGATTGGCACATCTTACCTCCTAGAGGAAGATCTGGTGTGATATTACTAGGGGTTCGGTGTGAAACACTTGAGGTGCTTAACGTGGTTCGGGGAGATTTTGCGGTCAAGTTTCGGGTGAGATAAAAATTGGATGGTTTCCGCTGGTCTCTCGTGGGTGTATTTGGGGCAGCACAACCGAACTCAAACCAGATTTTTAGCCGGCTTGGTACGGATCTGTGGAGATGAAACTCTGCCAATCCTAGTCGGTGGGGACTTTAATATAATTCGAAGGAGAGATGAAAAGAATAATGATAATTTTGATGGATGTTGGTCTATGATGTTTAACATGATTATCAAGAGTCTTAATTGAGAGAAATTGAGCTCACCGATAGACAATTTACATGGGCCAATTCGTTGCCCACTCCGACTTATGAGAAGTTGGATAGGGTTCTCGCTAGTGTGGAATGGGAACAAAATACCCATTGGTGTCGGTTCATGCGATGCAGAGAGCGATCTCACATCACACACCACTTCTTGTAGACTCGGGAGAGGCAACACACGTTGCGAACAAGAATGCTTTTATTTTTCGAACTAGGTTGGTTCGAGAAAGAAAACTTTTTGGAGACCATTGCACGCGAATGGGCAAAGCCTGTTAGTGGATGAACTAGTATTGAGAGATGGCAAAATAAAATAAGACATCTAACACAGTTTTTGCAAGGTTGGGCCAGAAACGTTGAGTGGGATTTACAAACAAGAAAAAGAGGGACACACTCAATTAATTGAAAAGCTAGATTTGAAAGTTGAAAGTAATCTTCTTACGATTAATGAGAAAAGTTCCATGTCCGAAGCTGAGCACGGCTTACGAGCTCTTCTTAGAGAAGATGAGCTCAAGTGGGCATTGCGTGTTAAAGAGCTTAAGGTTGTCCAAGGTGATGACAATACACAATTCTTCCATATGATTGCGAATGGTAAACATAGGAAGAAGAAAATTATACATCTTGAACAGGACGAGGGGACAATTGTGGGGCATGAGAATCTGAAAGATTATATCTCTAATTACTATAAACAAGTTTTTGGGCATCCGGAAGCAAGCACGCTAACCCTAGATGAATCTGTTATTGGAGATATCCCTCAGCTCCAGGTAGAGGAGAACGATATTCTATCTGCACCGTTCACTGAGAAGGAGGTTCTGGATGCAATCTCACACATGAAATCGAATAAAGCACTGGGACCAGTTGGGTTTCCAACTGAATTCTATAAAAATGTTGGCATATTATTAAGGATGACCTTATGCCTATGTTTCATGATTTCTGTAACGTTCATCTTGAGTTGTTTCATCTCAACTTTGGCATGATTACACTGTTGCCAAAGAAAGGAGAGGCAGTTCAGATCGAACAATTCAGGCCCATATGTCTTCTTAATGTGAGCTTCAATTTTTTTACAAAGGTGGGTACCAATAGATTGACATAGATTGCTCATTCTGTGGTACAACCAAGCCAGACAGCGTTCATGCCAGGGCGATACATACTATAAGGGGTGGTCGTTTTGCATGAAATGCTACACGAAATTCATTCGAAGAAGCTATATGGGGTTATCTTCAAAGTTGATTTTGAGAAGGCATATGATAAGATTAAATGGCCTTTCCTTCAGCAGGCAATGCGCATGAACGGATTTAGTGAGGCCTGGCGGAACCAAGTGGGGTGTCAAGTCCAGAAGGGTAGCATCGGAATTAAGATTAACGACGATATCGGTCATTACTTTCAGACACACAAGGGTTTGAGACAAGGAGACTCCATGTCTCCTCTCTTGTTTAATATAGTGACCGATACGTTAGCCACTCTTATTGGAAGAGCCAAGCAGCATGGTCAAGTGGAGGGGTTATTTCCTCATCTGGTCGATGGAGGAGTATCCATCCTACAATATGCCGACAACACTATCTTATTCATGGAATATGACATTGCTAAAGTGCGCAATATGAAACTTATATTATGTCTCTTCGAACAATTGTCTGGTTTAAAGATAAACTTTCACAAGAGTGAGTTGTTCTGCTTTGGGAAGGCCAAAGACGAGCAAGACACTTATAGACAATTGTTTGGGTGTGAATTGGGTTCTTTACCATTTAGTTATCTGGGAATACCGATTCTCCACTGTAAGTTATCTAATAAAGAATGGAAATGTATCAAAGATAGAATTGAAAAAAAGATTAGCTGTTGGAAGGGCAAGCTTATATCTTATGGAGGTCGGCTAGTGCTGATTAATTCGGTACTGACTAGTATGCCGATGTTCCTACTATTGTTCTTCGAAATTCCAAATGGGGTACGAAAACGACTTGATTTCTTCAGATCTCGTTTCTTATGGCAGTCGGATGAGGCCAAGAGGAAATACCGCCTCGCGCGATGGGATATCCTTTGCCAACCTAAAGACCAGGTGGGTCTCGGTATTGAGAACTTAGAAATCAAGAATAAATGCCTGATGAACAAATGGCTCTACAGGCTAGAGCCAGAGCCGGAGGGCATGTGGGCACATATTTTGCGCAATAAGTATTTACAGTCTATTGTATGGCCAGGGGTGGATTACGTAGGCACAGTTTTCCAAACGATTCCCTTGAATATCTAGTTCAGACGTGCGTTAGTTGGTGAACGTTGGAATGCCTGGATGCAGTTGGTTCGGAGATTGATAGATGTTCAACTCTCCGACCAGCTGGACTCGACGCAATGGAAATTAGCTAAAAATGAGGTTTTTATGGTGAAATCTTTCTATATGGATTTGATTAATGCTCGCCCAATCTCAAGATCGTTGCATATTTGGAAGATTAAAGTTCCCTTGCGTATTAAATTTTTTATGTGGTTTGTCCACAAGCAAGTAACACTCACCAAGGATAACTTAATTAAGAGGCGATGGGTAGGTAGTTCATGTTGTTGTTTTGTGATCATGATGAAACAATACAATATTTATTCCTTGAATGCCCACTCGACAAATTGCTTTGGAGAACGATTCATATAGCCTCCAACATTCATCCTCCAGTTGACATTGAGTCGTTGTTTGGAACATGGTTAGCTAGGATTGAACATAATACTGCGGCTCGTATTCGGATTGGAATATGTGCGCTTATGTGGGCTATATGGAACTGTAGGAATGATTTAATTTTTAACAAACAACAGACTTTAACTTTCTTGCACGTCATCTTCAGAGCTACCGCATGGATCCGCACGTGGTCCTTACTCACTTTTATGGATTCCAGGGAGCCTTTGATTACTGGGTCCAACCAGTGGGAGATGGTAGCATGGGCTATATTCAACCGGTTCGGATGGCGGTCGCATAACAGGATAGGAGTTTGGGAAGCTTATCCTCCATATTGCTGTACCGGTGGTGATTGTCAGCATGTATTTCTCTTTTATTTCGTTTGCTTCGCTCCACTTGCGAGCTGTAATACTTTTGTGACTTTGTTATACTTCGTGGATTTTTTAATAAGATGGCTGCATGCATCATCATGATGCAGCGGCTGGGGCACGCCTCAATTTAGCTCTGTTGTGGGTGACTAAGAGGGTGCTTTGTTTGGCAAGCAGGCAGAGATGCTTTTTCACCTGATCACATCATTTGTTTCCTATAACCACATATTTGTACCACAACATTGCATTGGTAAACATGGAAATACTGCTTGCAAGGCCACAAACCAATAGTGTTTTATATGGAGAACTTCCTCAAGTGTTTCATATGGAAAACACATGTTGGTGGCATATTAAATACTCCCACAAAATGTCCTTGATAACACACACTATCTCCACCTGATGATTTGTATTAGATGCACACATATAACCACTAGCTAGTCGTAGGTGGTACATTCACATGAACTCAGCAGCAAATTACATAGGCAAAGTGATGGGGCAGCATGCTTATCAAAATGTAACATTTTTTTGTTAAAGGAATCAAAATGTAACAATGACCTCGGCAGAGCTAATAGCATGGCAAGAACCATGCTGCTGTCTGTTTCGCCCTTCCATTCTATCTTCACTTCTTCTAGAGCAGGTGCCCAACTCAGTTGCTTTGCCACGAAATCGACTATGTAGTCAAGACCCCGGAAGCATCCAACACTGGGCGTTACGAGATGGTCCATTTGCATTTGGGGGCATGCTCTAGAATTTTCGGCTGGCACTGATCCCATGTGCTCAAAGGGTAACTCTGCAAAAAAAATCAAAACTCGTTCGGTGTTGCAAACATAACAAACATGGAGTGCGTGATCGAGGGAGGGAGAGATTTACTAGCATACGTACCCACACCGCAAGCTTCTTCAAGTTAATTAGGGGCATTTTGAAATAATGAATAAGCGGCGAAGACTTGCCTCTGGTCCCAAAAGCATATAATAAGATAAATATTCTCGAGGTGAGTAAACACAGCAGGGAGCTTCGCAAGTATACACCCTTTTGATAGATACCGCAACAAGAGAAAAATGGCAACACAGATTAATCAGCAGGTAGAAGAAGACCATAGCAATGCTAGAGCAAATAATAGCTCACCTTCATGAAACTTCCAGTGATTCCAAGTGTTTTGATCTCACTTAGGCTTCCCAATGACTTCTTGGCATGGTTTTCTTTGTCATGCGCAATTGGAACATATTGATATGCTTTAGCTTGGTGACCTAGATAGAGGATGGCCAACTTCAGATTAGGGGCGTCCAAATTAATGTCTTCAAAGTCCCCATAAACAATAAGATATTCTACCTTAGGAGCTTGAATGTTTAGTTGGTTGATGCCCTCAAAAGAAATCAATATCAAATCAGTTAGTGCGGGGCAGAAGGAGATCAGACTTTGGATATCCCTGCCGTGGATGAGAAACAGTTTAGGCTCAGGTAAGTTAAGCTCTTGAAACCTTGGAATGCCCGGGGCAAGTTGATGATGCAGTTTTCTAGTTGCAGAAACTTCAAATCACCGATCAGGGCCGGCTCTGGGATTTCAAAGGCCCCAGGGCGGACTCCACCAATGGGCCCAATAGAGAGAAAAATCCGATTTGATACATGAATGAATATAGTTATTATGAAGTCACAAAGACTACTAATTTTTCATTAGAATCAAATATCTGATAATATTTCTTGCATTTGTTCCAAACCAAGTATCATAGAAGCTACAATGCATAAAAACAAAGAGAAATAGCATGCTAACAAAGCAGACCTCGAAGCCCTCCAGTAATTATGATTCAGCAACATGATTACAATAAAATGAGAGAGGACACTGACCTCTCCTCCAGTATCATTAGAACGTTGTAGCAACTTAGCAAACTCAAAGCCTCCAAAACAAGGCTATCTGATCTGATATCTGAATGACCAAGTGACACTGACCGAGGTTGACTAGCTCCTCCACGAACAATGGAACAAACCGAGTGATTTGAGAGTCTGGCACGCTAACGAATGGATGCAGCTGCAAGTGATGTAAAAAGAAAGTAAAAGGGTGTGTCTAGGGCACATCTAGATGTGCCCTAATTATTGCACATCTAAGTGAGTGAATCAAGCACAAAGAGGAAAAGAAAAAAAAGAAAAAAATATCCACACGAATCTCGATGTAAGATCAGATATAGAACATAGATGTGCAATACTTATGGCACATCTAGATGTGCTTTAGCAAAACTGAAAGTTAAAATCAGACACCCGATTGAGATTTTTAGATTGAGAACACGAAAAGATTGAACCCAGCAGGCATAATCTGCTCGCAAAGTTTTTTAATCTGCGAATTACCTGCTGATCTTGATCTCTCCTCGATTTCTTGCCGACTTTGATCGCTCCAACTCTCTGTGACCTTGCGTGATTTGGGAATTAGGGATTCCAGTCAGGCGAGTGGGCGGCTGGGCGAGGACTCCGTGCGTGATTCGCTCAACAGAAAACAAAGCGTCAACCTCCTGGACGTTCCTTCTTCCACCGTGTTCAGGCCTTGGTTGTGTTGTGCGCTTGCTTGATGCCTTGCCTGCCTGGGGCTGGCTGTGCCTGTGCGATAGATGGGCCTTTTCCCCTTTTTTCCTTTACACTGCCCTATATACTGTACCAGATTATATGGGCCCCTATTTTGGCCGGGCCCCAGGCCATCGCCCCTCTTGCCCTGGGCCAGAGCCGGCCCTGTCACCGATTGAAAAGAGGTATGAGGAAATCTTATACCTTATCCCTGAGTTCAACTTGATTATAACCAAAGTTTTAAATAGCGCGCTAAGCATCTTAGCGCCGGACCTCTTTCAACTGCTATAGCGTGCTATAGCGGAGCTATAGCGCGCTATTTAAAATGTTTGTTCATTTGTTTGGACCAAAGTCTCTTAGCGCAAGACCTTTTGTAAACGCTATAGCGTGCTTTAGCGGAGCTATAGCGTGCTTTAGCGGAGCTATAGCGGGCTATTTGAAACAGTGATTATAACTGACCTTGGTGATCTCCTTGACAGCATGAGCATCCACCTAGTGAACTCGTCATGATAATTTTGTTACCTGATATATCAAACTCTTCCATGGTTCCCTTTGTTGGAATAAGCCACGGCGTCTGGTGCAGTCGGGCTCGTCGAGCGCGTCGGATAAACGGGATGTGCGGGACGCATTGATGCGGTCGGGCTCCTCGGCCGCGTCGGGTGCACATGGGACGTGCGGGACGCAGCGCCATGGCGAGTGTGCGTAGGAGTGTGCATGGCTCGGAACGTGCATAAGTCAGTTAGCTGGACGGCTTGGTTTGCGGCCGTTGAGAGATTGCTTGGCCAGGCACTTAGTTAGTTTGTTAGCACACTAATAGGAGTGGATGGCAACGTGCATGTAGATAGAGTTAGTTGTGATTAGTGGCCTAGTGCATGGGCTAGTGGGCGTTAGCAGCCGCGAGAGTGGCGGCTGGCTACTGCATGGGCCAGTCTTGTACTTAGCTATTTAAGTTGGAGAAGATGAATGAGAAAAGTGGCGGCCAAGAGGACTGAGGCAGAAACAATGTAGCAAGCGTATTCACCAAGGGGAAGAGGCTCTGGGCAAAGCTTTCTAGGCTCCTTCTTGGTACATGCGTGTGTGTGCGTGTGTCTGTGTGTGTGAGAGTTTCTTCTTCTTGTGTGTTCTTGAGGGAAACAAAGAAAGGAGAGAGTTGTGTGAGACAGCTCGAGGAAGAAGAAGCGGCGCTGTGAGAAGAGGCGGCGCCAACAATTGGCATCAGAGTGACCAGGTTCGAGCGGTGGCTGTGGCGTGCGGCGGCGTCCACGGCGCGGACATGGAGGCATCGGTTGCGGTGCGTGGCAAGTCCGCGGCGACGCAGTGTGATGCCGTGCGCGCGATGAGCAGCAACGGTCGCGGAGGCGAGGAGGTCATGGAGGACCTGCGTGGTGGCATGACGGCCACGGAGGCGCAATGGCGCGTGGCATGGAGATGCGGCGCGTTGGCGAAGGCGGCAGCGGCGCGGTGGTACACCATGAAGCGGCGTCCGGGAAGGCTCGTGTTTGAGCGCGACGGCATCGGCGGCGTTTATCGCCGAGGGACGCCAGGCATGTGTCGCCGGCGGAGAAGGAGCTCGGCGTATGTCGCCGGAGACGACGAAGCAAGCACGGTGGCGACCGGCGTTAGGGCGCCAGGTCGAGTCCATGGCGGTGGTGACCGGCGTCAGTGTGCCAGGTCGAGTCCGCGGTCATGGCGACATGGGTGTCGGGAGCTACCCAACTCCGACGACGACGACGTTGTGGCTTAGGGGCTGTGTGTTGGAATAAGCCACGACGTCTGATGCAGTCGGGCTCATCGGGCGCGTCGGATGCGCGGGACGTGCGGGACGCATTGGTGCGGTCGGGCTCGTCAGACGCATCGGATGGGCGTGGGACGTGCGAGACGCAGCGCCATGGCGAGTGTGCGTATGAGTGTGCATGGCTCAGAACGTGCATAAGTCAGGTAGCTGGACGGCTTGGTTTGCGGCTGTTGAGAGATTGCTTGGCCAGGCACTTAGTTAGTTTGTTAGCACAATAATAGGAGTGGATGACAACGTGCATGTAGATAGAGTTAGTTGTGATTAGTGGCTTAGTGCATGGGCTAGTGGGCGTTAGCAGCCGCTAGAGTGGCGGCTGGCTACTGCATGGGTCAGTCTTGTACTTAGCTATTTAAGTTGGAGAAGATGAATGAGAAAAGTGGCAGCCGAGAAGGCTGAGGCAGAAACAATGTAGCCAGCGTATTCACCAAGGGGATGAGCCTCTGGGCAAAGCTTTTTAGACTCCTCCTTGGTACATGTGTGTGTGTGAGTTTCTCCTTCTTGTATGTTCTTGAGGGAAACAAAGAAAGGAGAGAATTGTGTGAGGCAGCTCGAGGAAGAAAAAGCGGCGCTGCGAGAAGAGGCGGCGCCAACACCCTTGTGGAGTGCCAGGACCATATCGACCAAGGTAACGAACCTAGTTCGCACATAGTTTCTATCTCGCAAAGATATTTTTGCCATATCTGTCCATGCATCCATCCAAGTACTTGATAAGGTTCTAGTCCTAACCGCTTCTCTGACATTCAAACAGGACAGGACGTCGCCTTTTATCATTGGAGCTAGACTGCTCAGCCTGTTTGAACTCACAACAGATGTAGCTTCCCCTGATCTTTTTGCAGGTACTCATTGAACTCAGAACAGATGTTGCTTCCGCCCTGGCCTTTTAACATGTACTCATTACTTCAGAATTCAGATTAAGCTGTTGTAATATTTCAAAAATATGGGGAGCCTAATTAGCATGGATTGTACCACAGGTCACTACATGCAGAAATTAGATTGTGGCCTGCGTATATTTCTTGTTCATGGAAAAACAAAAATAAGCAACAACCGAAAGATGGGAGTTTCAGGAAACAAGTCCAGCCGGCATGTTTCTATTAACAGAACTGAACTTGACTACTGTTGTTGGTAGGCTGAAAAGCTTGATTATTCCAACTTTAAATTTTAGAACCCTCTGTCTATGTTATGTTATTAAGTTCTATTATTAAGTTTTCTATCTTGCTAGTTTGTACTCTTTTTTTGAATTATGGATTGTTTTTTGAGAGAGCTCGCTTTGTTCGTAAGCACCTAGTGCATGCATAGCTACACAAGCCACCACCACATCGAGGAAGCTTCCTCGGTGACGAGGGTTTCAAGTTTCTTAATTATGATGGTCTGCTTACTCACCATCTCCATAACCATACGAAACATAGTGAGCTTCTTTCCTTTGAGGGAGCACATGAACTTATTTAGTTTAGCAAGCATAGTATCATCTATATTATCATCATCATAATTATCCCCCGCATCAAGATACTCATCACAAGGTGTAGGAGTGAAAAGAGGAGGTTTTGACCGTGGGGTTACCTTGACCTTGTCAGGAGAGTTTTGGCCCTCTCGATCTTCTACCACGGCCTTTGACTAGCGTAAAAGTGTTTTGAGAATCTTGAGCTATGTAGCCACCTAGTGCATGCAGCCAAAAACAATAAATAAATATTGTTCAATTTATTTGTCGTAGCAAAACAAGTGCAGATGCAAGTGGATCGAAAAGGATCAAACAATGTTCTAAATCGAGGAGACAAGCATCAGCGCATGCAGGCAGCGACCATCGCTGTGTCTGTGGCAGCTGGCTAGCTGCATGCATGCATAGCAGGCTAGTTGCATGCATGCATAGCAGGCTAGCTGGATACTTCGTTCATGCATTGCAGGCTTCTGTCGTGGCGGCGCACGCAGACGTTTCATGCAACGACCCAACAGGCCAACGAAACAACGACCCAACAGTCGAACAACGCCACCATCCAAGAACGCCCCACTTGTCAGGTCCAACAGGCGACACAGTCCAGTGCGGCCCCACTCGTTAGAGTTAACGGTCAAAGCACAGACCCGACAGATCCACCGTTTGTGACCATTTCTGAGGGTTTCGGACAATAGAGTGGGAAAAAGTGAGCAAACGTTAAGAGCATGTGGATAGATGAATATGGCTAAGGAACCAGGATCATAGATTTAAAAACCCTTAAATATAAGGATGATCGGGATGCAATAGCTTATAATCATGGTTAGTCAATCACGACTGTCCTAGCTTGGAAAACGATTATGCATGGTATACTATGCACTATAATAAGGGCGAACCGAGAATCAACTAATTTCCTTACCAAATCAACATGCTAGCAAGGATAAGATTATTTCTATGAGATTAAGTTAAGCAACGAATCAGATGCTTGCAAGGATAAGATTAATTCTATGAGATTAAGTTAAGCAACTAATTTTCTTACCAAATCAACTAATTTTCTTACCAAATCACTTTAGATGTTAGAGAATAGAAAAAACAATGTAAATAATATAGTAGTAATAAACTAGATTAAGTTAAGCAACAAATCTAAACAAGCATGTGAACAGCACTACAGCACCATTGGCAGTGAACTAATTGTACAACATATGTAGCACATGATTGGGCATAGATTCATAGAACTGATAAAAAACTTGGAATTTTTTGAGCCCTGAAATAGGAAGCCAAATCAACTTACTCCTATGAAGCTTGTTGGTGCTCGATGTGGATCGACGACGCTTGCGCTCAATTTCTGCAGGAGCACCGAATAATGCGAGGAGACGACACCGCCCGCTTGGTGGGGTCTTGGACGTTGCCAATCACGGCCTACCACCAAGATGGAGCTATGAGGACAGAGAGGCGAGGACGCCGCCGCGACGCCAGGCCGAATACCTCTGCAGGAGCGCCGCCGGACACTGATGTCGTGCCTTGATTAATGTTCCAATTACCTCTTTTTTCCTTTTGAGGGATAGGGTTCCAATTTTGTAGTGGGTTCAGAATTGGGCTTGAGGAGAGACTGGGCCACTGGGCCATGTATGAGTTGGTAGGGGTGTCGGCTAGTCCGACTGAATGCTTGAATCGCCGGCCATCATTGGGTTTTGATTGTAGTTTTGCAATTAGTAGGTCCGGTGGGACGGGTGGACTTTGTCTCTTTTGGAACAATTGAATAAAGTTCGAACTTTTAAATTATTCCCAGTACACTTAGCTGCTAAGATAGATGGTGTTGGTCCTGATCCGTGGCGTGTAACTCTTTTTGGTGGTGAGGCACAAATTCCAGAAAGGTACAAAATGTGGGATACTATTAAGGGTCTTGCTGCTACAAGCAACTCGCCCTGGATTGCAGTCGGTTATTTTAATGAAGTACTGAACCTGAGCGATCATAATGGTATTGGTGTCGAAGCATGACGGTACTGAACCACCTATGTGGCATGCCAAATCAATGCCAAATTGGGGGTCAATTCTGTCACAAGGGGATAAAATGTGGCACAAAGGTGATAAACAAGGGTATAAATTGAGGATTTTCTCAAAAAATGGGTTAAATCTGTCAAATGGTTGAATTAGGAGGTAAAAATGGAATTAACGCACTTCCAAAAGATGGAGCCTAAGTAGCATGGATTCTACCGCATAATACTAAAAATACAATAAAGAAAAAACTAATGGTTTGCTAAGTAAGTTGTTTGTTCTTAGAAAAATAAATATAAGCTACAACTGAGAGATTGGAGTTTAGGAAAACAAGTCTGCTGGCGTGCTTATTGTGAGGCCAAACTACACAGTAGCTGGGTACCGAGGATCAGACGAAGGTGAGGAAGAGCTAAACTACTGAGAGTACCGGCTATGTGTTAGTACTTGATAACCCACAAGTATAGGGGATCGCAACAGTTTTCGATAAGTAAGAGTGTCGAACCCAACGAGGAGCTAAAGGTAGAACAAATACTCCCTCAAGTTCTATCGACCACCGATACAACTCTACGCACGCTTGACGTTCGATTTACCTAGAACAAGTATGAAGCTAGAAGTACTTTGTAGGTGTTTTTGAAAAGGCTTGCAAGAAAGTAAAGAGCACGAAAATAAAACTAGGGGCTGTTAAGGTAAAGAAGCAACTAAAGTAAATATAGTGAGTGTAGAAAAATGGTGGTAGGAGTTGCGAAATTGTCCCTTAAGCAATTGACTACTTTACTAGACCGATAGCAAGTATTATGTGGGAGAGGCCACTGCTAGCATGTCATCCCTGACTTGGAATTCTATGCACTTATGATTGGAACTATTAGCAAGCATCCGCAACTACTAATGTTCATTAAGGTAAAACCCAACCATAGCATTAAGATATATTGGTCCCCCTTCAATCCCGTATGCATCAATTTCTATGCTAGGTTAAAGCTTCTGTCACTCTTGCCCTCCAATACATAGTCCTATCAACATGCAACTAACCCTATGGTGTGATCCACGCACGCGCTCATATGATGGGCACCAAAGGACAACAACATAACCACAAGCAAATAAATCAATCATAGCAATTCATCAACCACCGATAGGACAACGAAAATCTACTCAGACATCATAGGATGGCAACACATCATTGGATAATAATATGAATCATAAAGCACCATGTTCAAGTAGAGGGTACAGCGGGTTGCGGGAGAGTGGACCGCTGTAGATAGAGGGGGAAGGTGATGGAGATGTTGGTGAAGATGGCGGAGGTGTTGGTGAAGATCGCGGTGATGATGATGATGGCCACGGCGGCGTTCCGGCGCCAGCGGAGGAGAGGAGGAGATGGGCCCCCTTCTTCCTATTCTTCCTTGACCTCCTCCCTAGATGGGAGAAGGGTTTCCCCTCTGGTCCTTGGCCTCCATGGCATGGGAGGGGCGAGAGCCCCTCCGAGATTGGATCTATCTCTCTGTTTCTCTTTGGTTCAGCGTTCTCAGATTCTTCCCTTTCACCGTTTCTTATATTCCTGGAGATCCGTAACTCCCATTGGGCTGAAATTTTAACACGATCTCTATCCGGATATTAGCTTTCTTGTGGCGAAAGAAGGGTTCCAACCGCCTTACGGGGTGGCCACGAGGGTCAGGGGCGCGCCTGACACCCCGGGGCGCGCCCCCCTACCTCGTGGGCCCCTCGAGCATCGTGTCGCGTGGATTCTTCTTCCCAAAAATCATATATATTCCAAAAAAAATCTCCGTCAGTTTTTATTCCGTTTGGACTCCTTTTGATATGAATATTCTGCGAAACAAAAAACATGCAACAAACAGGAACTGACACTGGGCACTGGATCAATATGTTAGTCCTAAAAATAGTATAAAAAGTTGCCAAAAGTATATGAAAGTTGTAAAATATTGACATGGAATAATCAAAAATTATAGATACGACGGAGACGTATCAGCATCCCCAAGCTTAATTCCTGCTCGTCCTCGAGTAGTTAAATGATAAAAAAAAGATAATTTTTGATGTGGAATGCTACCTAGCATAATCTTGATCATATGTCTAATCATGGCATGAATATTAAGACACGAGTGATTCAAAGCAATAATCTATCTTTTGACATAAAGACAATAATACTTCAAGCCCATTAATAAAGCAATCATGTCTTTTCAAAATAACATGGCCAAAGAAAATTATCCCTAAAAAATCATATAGTCTGGCCATGCTCCATCTTCACCACACAAAATATTCACATCATGCACAACCCCGATGACAAGCCAAGCAATTGTTTCATACTTTTGACGTTCTCAAACCTTTTTAACTTTCACGCAATACATGAGCGTGAGCCATGGACATAGCACTATAGGTGGAATAGAATATGATGGTGGAGGAGACAAAAAGGAGAAGATAGTCTCACATCAACTAGGCGTATCAACGTGCTATGGAGATGCCCATCAATAGATATCAATGTGAGTGAGTAGGGATTGCCATGCAACGGATGCACTAGAGCTATAAGTGTATGAAAGCTCTAACTGAAACTAAGTGGGTGCGCATCCAACTTGCTTGCTCATAAAGACCTTGGGCATTTGAGGAAGCCCATCATCGGAATATACAAGCCAAGTTCCATAATGAAAATTCCCACTAGTATATGAAAGTGATAACTCAAGAGACTCTCTATATGAAGAACATGGTGCTACTTTGAAGAACAAGTGTGGAAAAAGGATAATAGCATTGCCCTTCTCTCTTTTTCTCTCATTTTTTTATTTTTTTATTTTTTTGGTGGGCTTCTTTGGCCTCTTTTATTTTTTTGTAAAGTCCGGAGTCTCATCCCGACTTATGGGGGAATCATAGTCTCAATCATCCTTTCCTCACTGGGGCAATGCTCTAATAATGATGATCATCACATTTTTATTTACTTACAACTTAATATTACAACTCGATACTAGAACATAGATATGACTCTATATGAATGCCTCCGGCGGTGTACCGGGATGTGCAATGATCTAGTGT
Organism: Triticum aestivum; assembly: GCF_018294505.1. Taxonomy (NCBI): domain Eukaryota; kingdom Viridiplantae; phylum Streptophyta; class Magnoliopsida; order Poales; family Poaceae; genus Triticum; species Triticum aestivum. The sequence goes on from NC_057800.1 coordinate 734,883,507, forward strand.
AGCAATGACATCAAAAAACGAACAAGCCATGAAAACATCATGCTAGCTATCTTACGATTATGCAAAGCAATATGACAATGAATGCTCAAGTCATGTATATGATGATGATGAAAGTTGCATGGCAATATATCTCGGAATGGCTATGGAAATGCCATGATAGGTAGGTATGGTGGCTGTTTTGAGGAAGGTATATGGTGGGTTTATGGTGCCGACGAAAGTTGTGCGGTACTAGATAGGCTAGCAACGGTGGAAGGGTGAGAGTGCGTATAATCGATGGACTCAGCATTAGTCATAAAGAACTCACATACTTATTGCAAAAATCTATTAGTCATCAAAACAAAGTACTACGCGCATGCTCCTAGGGGGATAGATTGGTAGGAAAAGACCATCGCTCGTCCCCGACCGCCACTCATAAGGAAGGCAATCAATAAATAAATCATGCTCCGACTTCGTTACATAACGGTTCACCATACGTGCATGCTACGGGAATCACAAACCTCAACACAAGTATTTATACAATCCACAACTACCCACTAGCATGACTCTAATATCACCACCTTTATATCGCAAAACTATTGCAAGGAATCAAACATATCATATTCAGCGATCTACAAGTTTATGTAGGATTTTATGACTAACCATGTGAATGACCAGTTCCTGTCATCTCTCTAAATAGATATAAGTGAAGCAAGAGAGTTTAATTCTTTATACAAAAGATATGCCCGTGCTCTAACAAATATAAGTGAAGCAAAAGAGCATTCTACAAATGCCGGTTCTCTATGTAAAGAGAAACAGGCAATCCAAACTTTAAATGATATAAGTGAAGCACATGAAGCATTCCATAAAGCCATACTCAAAAGATATAAGTAAAGTGCAAAGAGCATTCTATAAATAAACCAAGGACTATCTTATACCAGCATGGTGCATAAAAGAAAAATGGAAACTAAATGCAAAAAACGCTCCAAGATTGCACATATCGCATGAACGAAACGAATCCGAAAACATACCGATACTTGTTGAAGAAAGAGGGGATGCCTTCCCAGCATCCCCAAGCTTAGACGCTTGAGTCTTCTTGAATATTTACTTGTGGTGCCTCGGGCATCCCCAAGCTTGAGCTCTTGCCTCTCTTCCTTCTTCTCACATCGACACCTTCTCGATCATCGAATACTTCATCCACACAAAACTTCAACAGAAAACTCGGTGAGATCCGTTAGTATAATAAAGCAAATCACTACTCTAAATACTGTTGAAAACCAATTCATATTTTGTTTTTGCATTGTGTCTACTGTAATATAACTTTTTCATGGCTTAATCCACTGATATAAATTGATAATTTCATCAAAACAAGCAAACTATGCATCAAAAACCGAATCTGTCTAAAACAGAACAGCCTGTAATAATTCGAACATTCACCATACTTCTGATACTTGAAACATTCTACCAAAATTAGGAAATATAAAAAATTTGTATAAAAATACAGTGCAAAAAGAATCAGAACCATTTGATGTTCCAGCTAAAAATGTAAAATCACGCACTAGAGCCAAAGTTTCTGTCCTGCACCGTACAAACCATCAAGCAAATGTAAACATCCTAAAGGAAAACCTTGGCACATTATTTTTATAATACAATGAAATTGTACAAGGGTATAATTATTTTTTTTGAAAAGTTTCTGTAATCAAGATTCACAAAGTTGCAATGAGCATGAACAAAGTTCAAGGAGCTCTCCCACTTCAACAGTGCTTGTCTTTCTCACTTCCACTTTCCTTTTTGAAAAGTTTTGGGTTCCCCTCTTTATTTTTGTTGTTTTTAAACTATATGAAAGCACTAAACAGAAATAAATGACTCTCTAAAACTTCCGGGTTGTCTCCCTGGCAGCGCTTTCTTTAAAGCCATTAAGCTAAGCATATAGTGCTCAAGTAATGAATCCATCCGGATCCTAAGGTATATCAAAGCCAATTTTAATTAAAAATGATTTGTAATTTAGTAGTGAGCACAAAGCAACATATATCATGTAATGACGAAGTCTAACTCTCTTCCTATGCATCGGCATGTCATAAAAGAACAATTCATGCACACAAAGTAAAGGCCAATGCATAGTATAAACAGTTTCTTGCAATTTTATCATATTAGAAACATAGAGAGGTGGAGATATAGTTCCTCTCTCATAATAATTGCAAGTAGGAGCAGCAAAGCACATGCATACTATATCTATCAAAATCATCATGTGTAATAATAAAACGCAACCCATCAATGTAATCCTTAATAAGGTCAAACTTCTCCGATATAGTGTAGCCGGGACAATTCAAAAAGATAATAGGACTTTCATGTGTGGGTGCAATAGCAACAATTTCATGTTTAACATAAGGAACTATAGCAAGTTCATCTCCATAAGCATAATTCATATTGGCATCTTGGCCACAAGCATAGCAAGCATCATCAAAAATGGATATTTCAAGAGAATCAATGGGATCATAACAGTCATCATAGCAATCATCCTTCGGTAAGCACGAAGGGGAATTAAACAATGTATGAGTTGAAGAGTTACTCTCATTAGAAGGTGGGCACGGGTGATCAATCCACTCTTCCTCCTTTTGTTCTTCGCTCTCCTCCTCATCTTTTTCATCCAATGAGCTCACAGTGTCATCAATTTCTTCTTCCATAGACTCCTGCAAAATATTAGTCTCTTCTTGGACAGCGGAGTATTCCTCAATATATTGTTTAACATAGATATTATAAGCATAATTATCATAGCAATATTTAAGTATAGCAAAATTTTCAGATTTTTGAAAAGTAGCATCATACTTTTCAATCAAAGAAGCAATTTCATAAGCACCCTCAAAAGCAACAAATTCTTCAATTTGTTGAACATCATAGTAACTATAAACACCTTTAGCATAAGAAGATAAGATTCCATTATCAATAAACTCACATTGGAAGGGAAAGTGTTTCTTAGGGTTTTCAGAACAACAAGTAAAATCATATAATTCACATAAATTCCAAGCATAGCATTGCAAACATTGAATTTGACTCCATAATAATTTCCCTTTTTCAGATATACGGTGTCGGACATAACAAGCATGCTCATCTAAAGATTTGCCCTCAACTAAGCTAGTTGGGGTTTCAGCACGAGCACATAGGGATCGAAGATGATCCAAGTAATAAGCTTCAGCAGTGTGATAGATTTTGATTGGTTCTTCAACCATTGGTTCAGTAGGTACAATTAATTTTTTTGGTATTTTGCGTTTCCTACCCATAACTGAAGATAGGAAACAACTAACAACAGCAAATAAAAATTACTTAGTGATAAAGCAAACAAGCACACGCGAGAATATTCACCCCACGCTATTGCTCCCTGGCAACGGCGCCAGAAAAAAGGTCTTGATAACCCACATGTATAGGGGATCGCAACAGTTTTCGATAAGTAAGAGTGTCGAACCCAACGAGGAGCTAACGGTAGAACAAATATTCTATCGACCACCGATACAACTCTACGAATGCTTGACGTTCGCTTTACCTAGAACAAGTATGAATCTAGAAGTACTTTGTAGGTGTTTTCGGAAAGGTTTGCAAGAAAGTAAAGAGCACGAAAATAAAACTAGGGGCTGTTAAGGTAAAGAAGCAACTAAAGTAAATATAGCGAGTGTGGAAAAATGGTGGTAGGAGTTGCAAAATTGTCCCTTAAGCAATTGACTACTTTACTAGACCGATAGCAAGTATTATGTGGGAGAGGCCACTGCTAGCATGTCATCCCTGACTTGGAATTCTATGCACTTATGATTGGAACTATTAGCAAGCATCCGCAACTACCAATGTTCATTAAGGTAAAACCCAACCAAAGCATTAAGATATATTGGTCCCCCTTCAATCCTGTATGCATCAATTTCTATGCTAGGTTGAAGCTTCTGTCACTCTTGCCCTCTAATACATAGTCCTATCAACATACAACTAACCCTATGGTGTGATCCACGCACGCGCTCATATGATGGGCACCAAAGGACAGCAACATAACCACAAGAAAATTAAATCAATCATAGCAATTCATCAACCACCGATAGGACAACAAAAATCTACTCAGACATCATAGGATGGCAACACATCATTGGATAATAATATGAAGCATAAAGCACCATGTTCAAGTAGAGGGTACAATGGGTTGCGGGAGAGTGGACCGCTGTAGATAGAGGAGGGAAGGTGATGGAGATGTTGGTGAAGATGGCGGAGGTGTTGGTGAAGATCGCGGTGATGATGATGATGGCCACGGCGGCGTTCCGGCGCCACCGGAGGAGAGGGGGAGATGGGCCCCCTTCTTCCTCTTCTTCTTTGACCTCCTCCCTAGATGGGAGAAGGGTTTCCCCTCTGGTCCTTGGCCTCCATGACATGGGAGGGGTGAGAGCCCCTCCGATATTGGATCTATCTCTCTGTTTCTCTCTGGTTCTGCGTTCTCAGATTCTTCCCTTTCACCGTTTCTTATATTCCCGGAGATCCCTAACTCCGATTGGGCAGAAATTTTAACAAGATCTCTATCCGGATATTAACTTTCTTGCGGCGAAAGAAGGGACCTAACCGCCTTATGGGGTGGCCACGAGGGTCAGGGGCACGCCTGACACCCTGGGGCGCTCCCCCTACCTCGTGGGCCCCTCGAGCATCGTCTCGCGTGGATTCTTCTTTACAAAAATCATATATATTCCAAAAATAATCTCCGTCAGTTTTTATTCCGTTTGGACTCCGTTTGATATGGATATTCTGCGAAACAAAAAACATGCAACAAACAGGAACTGGCACTGGGCACTGGATCAATATGTTAGTCCCAAAAATAGTATAAAAAGTTGTCAAAAGTATATGAAAGTTGTAGAATATTGGCATGGAACAATCAAAAATTATAGATACGACGGAGACGTATCGGTACTACTTGTGCTCATGCACACTACGCGCACACACACGAGCGTGCTCACACTTGAGGCTTGAATGGTTGATCCCCTCAAAAGAAGTTAATTTTAAATCAATCAGTGCGGGGCAGAACGATATCAGACTTTGGATATCCCTCTCGGTGGATGAGAAATTGTTTAGGCTCAGGTAAGGTAGGCTCTTGAAACCTTGGAATGCCCGGGGCAAGCTGATGATGCAGTTTTCCAGTTGTAGAAACTTCAGATCACCGATAGAAAAGAGGCATGGGGAAATATTTTACCTTGGCCCTGAGTTCAACTTGATTATAACTGACCTTGTTGATCTCCTTGACAGCATGAGCATGCACCTAGCGAACTCATCCTGGTAACTTTTGTTACCTGATATATCAAACTCTTCTATGGTTTCCTTGTGGAGTGCTAACACCATGTCAACAAACGTAACGAACCGCTTCTCTGACAGTCGAACGCGACAGGACATTGTCCTTTATCTTTGGAAGTAGACTCCTCTCAGTCTGTCTGAAGTCACAACAGATGTAGCTTTCCCCTGGCCTTTTTGCAGCACTCATCGAACTCTCCGCCCTTGCCTTTTTGCAGGCACTCATTGCTTCAGAATACAGATTAAACTGTTGTGGTATTTCAAAAATATGGGGAGCCTAAATTAGCGTGGATTCTACCACATATCACAACATGCTGAAATTAAATTGTGCACTGCGTAAGTTACTTGTTCATGGAAAAACAAAAAATAAGCAACAACCAAAAGATGGGAGTCCAGAAACAAGTCCGCACAGCATGTTTCTATTAACAGAACTGAAATCGACTACTGGTATTGGTAGGCTGAAAAGCTTGATTATTCCAGCATTGAATATAAGCATGGTTGGGATGCAATAGCTTATAGTCATGGTTACTCAGTCACGAATGTCCTAGTTTGGAAAACGATTATGCCTCGCATGCTATAACTGGTAGAAAAAGGGCCTATAGTCCCGGTTCGTAAGGGCCTTTAGTCCCGGTTCCTGAACCGGGATTAAAGTGTCGGTACTAATGCCCCGACTCTTTAGTCCCGGTTCGATCCAGAACCGGGACTGATGAGCCTCCACGTGGGCAGTGCGCAGAGCCCAGGCAGGAGACCCTTTGGTCCCGGTTGGTGGCACCAACCGGGACCAATAGGCATCCACGCGTCAGCATTTCTGTGCCTGGGGTTTTTGTTTTTTTTGAAAGGGGGGTTGGGGGTTTTGGGGGGTTAATTTAGGTGTTTCATATATTGTGTTAGCTAGCTATAATTAATAGAGAGAAGTGTCCTCTCTTACGTCCGTGCATGGTCGACGCTACGTACTATACATACGTATAGAGAGGACTAGACACGCTAGTTAGCTAGTAAGCAAACAAAGGAAACAGAAGATCGTCATGAACATATATGCATACAGAGAGAAGTGATATCGACCACCTCTCCTCCTCCGAGAGATTGGTCGAACAACAAGTTCTCGTATATCTATCCGACACTACCGGCTACATATATACAATAATTATCTCTTACAAATATAATCATACGGACTCATGGTCCACATAGTATTCTCCTTCTTCAGCGATCACTTGGTCAAGAAAGAATGCCGCCAATTCCTCTTGAATTGCTCGCATGCGAGCTGGTGGTAGGACTTCATCCCGCTTCCGAAACATCTAATTTGAAGAAGGGGGTCAATACATATATATATGAATGAATGAAACTCAATACAAATGATGGTAATAAAATAAAATTGTGAATGTTGTTATTTACGTACTTCATATTGTTTGTCAGAGTACCCGCCCCGCTCACAGGTCGTGTGGTGGATGGACTCGCAGACGCAGTATCCACAGAAATCATTCCCTTGTTCCTGCCACAACCACTTTACAAGAAATAGAGGTCAATCAAACTGATAAGCAAGAATGCTAAATGGTATTGATGAAACTAGCGCTTGAATCACTAGGAGATGCGCGCAACATGCTACTATAGTACTTACTTTCGAGTGTCTAAATTCCTGCTCCTTCGGCAGTCCCGGAACTTTTCTGGTGAATTTTCTCCAAACCCTGCCGGACAAAGAAAACAATTACTTGATATCAGGAAATGAACAAAGTTGCTGATATGGTGGATAATGATCGATTTAACTTACTTCTTGAGGATTTCAGTCATGTCCGCATACTCCTGGGGATCTTTTCGTTTAGAGTCCAAGACGGTTACTACTCCCTGCTCAAGCCTAATCTCTAGGAGAATATAGTGGAAATTGCACACGCATGCATAACTCATCAATTACATTACTATAACCTGGACTAATATATAAGGGAAACCGAATATGCACAAGACAGTAACACTCACTTGAAGTTGTAAGGAAAGAGTATTATATCTTTGTTTTCATTTTTTTGAATGATCGTAGCAAGTTGGCCTCGGTATCTCCGGGACGATGTTCAACCTCAGTTGCATCTATGAGATATGTGTTAACGAACCCAATATCACCGATTTGTCTTTTCTTCAATTCGGCGATCTTCATTCTGCATAATATAGTGAGGATAATTATAAATACATGCAATGAAAGAGATGAGCTATATAGAGAGACTTAATGACAAAAGTAGTAGTACTTACAGACAGTAGCAGGTGATCGTTGTTTTATCGAGGGCCAATTGATTGAAAAACTGATAAAACTCCTCAAATGGAATAGGCAACAGTTCAATTCCAACGAGGTCATGCTCCGGTTTAACTCTCGCATACAAAGTACCCCCCCCCCCAGACTCTCTGCAGTTTTTCATGTACCAATCATGTAATCTTCGCATCATCGTTGTTAAAGAATTTTCATCTTTGACGAGAGGCTTCCCATACTCGTATCTGTGTATCTGCACCTCCATGGGATCATAATGTACATCGTCGGGCAGGTAATCGTTAACATTGCCATAACCGGGCACCATCCTCGGATCGACGATGTCGCTAGGCACCTTGAGGGGGGGGGGGGGCACGATTGCTTCGCTTGTTCGCCGAGCTGGGCAATTTGTTTCCCAGCTTCTCGTCGTTCTTTCAGCCTTTGATCACTGACTGTTCTTCCCGACCGCTCCGCTTCGGCCCATGTCTTTGCAATAATGCGCTCATAGTTGCCTTTCAGCGGAGACTTGGGTGGTTTTGCCAAGGCAGCCAGAGTGCGCTTCACTTTCACCGGATCTACCTTCCCTCCGGAGGTGGATGTTTCTTTGCTTTCAACCCTTGAAACCAGTCATCCACTTCGGTTAGCGCGATCTTCGCGTTCTCCTCCGGGGTCCTCTCGTATGGTAACTTCTCTGGAGTCTTCAGAGAAGGACCGAATCTGTATGTCCTCCCGCCTCTGGTTGTACTGCTAGACGCCGACTGAGCAGACGAAGCGGTTGTCTTCTTTACTTGCTTACGAGGCGGAGGAGAAGGACTACGACGCACCGGAGCAGCTAGAGCAGCGGCAGGTCTCTTCCGCTCTTGCTGACGAGGCGGAGAAGGAGGAGGCTGGCTGCTCGGGCGCGTTGGCGCAGGCGAAGAAGGAGGCGGAGTGCCGCCACGCGCCGAAGAAGGAGCCGGCCGAGGGCCCTGATCATCACTCTCGCCGGAGGAGGAGGCGGTGGAGGAGGCGGAGTGCCCTGACTCGCCGGAGGAGGAGGAGGAGGCGGAGGCGTCCAGTTCGGAAGGTTGATGAGCTCCTTCCGCCATAGGCATGGAGTCTTCAGAGTAGACCCCAGCCGAGTCTCCCCTTCACCGGTAGGGTGGTCAAGCTGGAGGTCCTCAAATCCCTCCGTTATTTCATCCACCATCACCCTAGCATATCCTTCTGGAATCGGCTGGCAGTGAAAAGTTGCGCCGGGTTCAATAGGATAAACAGAGCCAACAGCCGCCTTGACCTTCAAATTCATCCATTGCGTCATAAGGTGGCAATTTTGAGACTCCGTGATAGCATCCACGGGATAGCTGGCAGGAGCCGTTAAGGCATGCTCTGGCTGAAGCAGCTCGGTGGAAGCCACGCTGCTTCTGCGCTGAGATGGCAGGTAGCTTCGGGGGTGGCTTCGGCAGTACGTTTGCTGCGATTTGCTTCTCGTTCCTCTATCGCGTCTACCCTTGCTTGCAGCGCCTGCATTTGGGTTTGCTGCACTTTTTTCCTCCTCTCATGGGATTTGTAACCGCCTGCATCCGGAAACCCAACCTTCCACGGAATGGAGCCTGGCGTGCCTCGTGTCCGTCCAGGGTGCTCAGGATTCCCGAGGGCCATTGTGAGCTCGTCGTTCTCTCTGTCTGGAAAGAACGTCCCTTCCTGCGCTGCTTCGATATACTGCTTAAGCTTCCTGACTGGTATGTCCATTTGATCGTTTGTCCAAATGCACTTCCATGTTACAGGGTCCAAGGTTCCGCCAGCCCCGAAGAACCAAGTCCGGCAATGGTCTGGCCAGTTAATTGTCTCTGGTTCGATCCCTTTATCAACCAGATCATTCTCAGTCTTGGACCACTTAGGCCGGGCTACGAGGTAGCCACCTGACCCCGTGCGATGGTGAAGCTTCTTCTTTGCAGCATTTTGCTTGTTTGTCGCCGACATGTTCTTACTCTTTTCCGATGTCTTGTGGGCCACAAATGCGGGCCAGTGATCTCTGATCTTCTCATATCTGCCCTTGAATTCTGGTGTCTCATTATTTTCGACAAACTTATTCAGCTCTTTCTTCCACCTCCTGAATAGTTCTGCCATCCTCTTAAGAGTAAAAGACTTGATTAATTTCTCTTTAACTGGGTTCTCTGGATTTTCCTCTGGCGGTAGGGTGAAATTTGACTTCAGCTCAGTCCAAAGATCATTTTTCTGCATATCATTGACATAAGACACCTCAGGGTCTTCTGTAGCCGGCTTAAACCATTGCTGGATGCTTATCGGGATCTTGTCCCTAACCAGAACCCCGCACTGCGCAACAAATGCGTACTTTTGTTCGGATGGGTTCAATCGGTTGGCCGTCGGGCGCGATTGCTATGATCTCAAACTTTTCATCCGAGCTCAACTTTTTCTTCGGGCCTCGTCTCTTTACCGAAGTTGTGCTCGATCCGGAGGGCTAGAAAAAAGAACAAAGACTTAATTAATATGTGTGCATACCAAAACAATGAATGCATCAATCAGCTAGTCAGCACAGGCTTGACTAATATATATACCTGGCCGAACTCGGTTCGGTCACCGGAGCCGTCATCACGGTCTCCTTCTTGCACCGGCATTGGGTCACCGGAGCCGTCCTCATGTTCGTCTTCTTGCACCGGCATTAGGTCACCGTAGCCAGCTTGTTCACCCTCTCCTTCCAGACCATCGGTTTCGTTGAGAAACAACGAGACGGCATCACTTCCTTCTGCGATTATGTCCCTCAACAACGCTTCTTTTGCTTCGTCTAGGGCGGTGTCCATAGTTTCTACAAATATTTACAACATGGCAATTATTATTCAAACATGACAGATGGATATCGGGAGGGGGTATATATCGACAACGACGACACTACATCTATGTCCCTCGACGACCCTCGTTCCCGATAAAAAAAAGAGGAAGAAGAAGAAAAAAAAGAGGATAAGAAAGAATAGAGGAGAATCTCTCCTCTATTCTTTCTTCTCCTCTTTTTTTGCTTCTTCCTCTTCTTTTTTTATCCTCTTCTTCCTCTCATGTTCGAGAGGATCGCCGAGGGGTCGGGAGGTTGCCTAGTGTCAAAGGATTCAACAAAACCATGTCTTCATCATTAGGCGAAAGTAACATGTGCATGATGGTACGAAGCTCTTCAAAGTTGTTCTGGAACGGAGTCCCAGATAGGATAATTCGCTTTTTGGTACAAAGTTCAGCAAGAGCCTTCCGAATATCGCTATTTGGAAGGCCTTTGCTGAATTCGTACCAAAAGGCGGATTATCCTATCCGGGACTCCATTCCAGAACAACTTTGCAGAACTTCGTACCAACATGCCCTGGTTACTTCCGGCTAATGATGAAGGCATGGATTTCTTCAATACTTTGACACTAGGAAACCTCTCTCGACCCCTTGGTGATCCTCGACCCCTCGAACCCTTGACGACCCTGGAACCCTCGACCCCTCGGCAATCCTCTTCTTCCTCTCATGTTCGAGAGAATCGCCGAGGGGTCGGGAGGTTGCGTAGTGTCAAAGGATTTAACAAAACCATGTCTTCATCATTAGGCGAAAGTAACATGTGCATGATGGTACGAAGCTCTTCAAAGTTGTTCTGGAATGGAGTCCCAGATAGGATAATTCACTTTTTGGTACAAAGTTCAGCAAGAGCCTTCCGAATATCGCTATTTGGAAGGCCTTTGCTGAATTCGTACCAAAAGGTGGATTATCCTATCCGGGACTCCATTCCAGAACAACTTTGCAGAACTTCGTACCAACATGCCCTGGTTACTTCCGGCTAATAATGAAGGCATGGATTTCTTCAATACTTTGACACTAGGAAACCTCTCTCGACCCCTCGGCGATCCTCGACCCCTCGAACCCTCGACGACCCTGGAACCCTCGACCCCTAGACGACCCTAGAACCCTCGACCCTCGACCCTATAGAACCCTCGAACCCTCGACCCTGAAACCCTCGACCCTTGACCCCTTAACGACCCTCGACCCTCTACCCTAGTTCCCGACCCTCGACCCCTCGACGATCCTCGACACCCTCGTTCCGATAAAAATTAAGAAGAAGAAGAAAAAAAAGAGGAGAAAAAAAGGAGAAGAAGCTCCTCTATTCCTTCTTCCTCTCCTCTTTTTTTCTTCTTCTTCCTCTTCTTCCTCTCCTCGTCTTCTTATTCTTCTTCTCCTTCTTTCTCTACTTATTTTCCTTTTCCTTATTTTACTTTTTCCTGTCCACTAACATAAAATGCACTAACCTGAAATGCAACAAACATAAAATGCACTAAATCGATCAACTAACCTAAAATCAGTGATAAAATGCACTAACCTAAAATCGATATCTACTAAAAACTTAAAAAAATTAATACATATATGAAAAAATGCATATATGAAAAAAAACATCATCATATCATCAACAGAAAAAACAATATTTTTTCTAAAAATCTATCTTTTGCATATATACATCAACATATATATATACACTAACCTAAAATGCACAAAAATGCTATCGGAGAGGGGGTATATCGACCCCCCTCATGTATCCACATACATACATCTATACATACATACATTTCTCATATATACATACATACATTTCTCATATATAAGTTTTTCTTCTTCCTCCTATCTTCCTTCTTCCTAGCTAGATATATAAAATTTTGCATATATAAAATACATGTATGTAAAGTTTTGCATATATAAAGTTTTTCTAAAATCTAACTTTTGCATATATGAACATATATACACAGAGAACATATACATATATGCACATTTTTATAATAATGAAAACAATAATAGGAAAGGGCACCGGCGTGTGGTCGAGGCGACGGTGACGGGGTTGGGGAAGGGGCGGCGCGCGCGGCGACGGCGACGGGGTCGGGGAAGCGGCGGCGCGCGTGGCGACGGCGACGGGGTCGGGGCAGGGGCGGCGCGCGCAGCGACAGCGATGGTGTCAGGGCCGGCAGGGGCGGCGGGCGCGGCGACGGTGTCGGGGCAGTGGCTCGCCGGCGGCAACGACGAGGTGGACCAGACTGACGGCGTCGGGGCAGGGCTCGGTGGCGACGATGACGAGGAGCAGAAGGCGTCGGGGCGAGAAGAAACAGATGGATTTTGGTGAAAACTGCAAAGTGCTGTATATATAGCAAGAGCATTGGTCCCGGTTCGTGCTACGACCCGGGACTAATGCCCCCCTTTAGTCCCGGTTGGTGCCACCAACCGGGACCAAAGGCCTCTTTTCAGCAGCCCAAAGGGCGGGAAGCGGCGACCTTTGGTCCCGGTTGGTGGCACCAACCGGGACTAAAGGGGGGCATTAGTCCCGGGTCGTAGCACGAACCGGGACTAATGCCCCCCTTTAGTCCCGGTTGGTGCCACCAACCGGGACCAAAGGCCTGTGCTGCCCCGAACCCAAATATTTAGTCCCACCTTGCTAGTTGAGAGGGAGGCGCACCTGTTTATAAGGTGCGGTGCGCCTTCCCTCTCCAGCTCCTCTCTAAAGCAAGCTTTCGGTCCTAACACTGCAATCTGTGCCTGTGGGCCTACTGGGCCTCCCGCGGGCCTGAATCCTGGCCCATGGTAGGGTTTCTAGTCGTATTCAGGCCGTGGGGGCGCAGTAGGTGGCACTTTTTTTGTTTTTTTTTTGTTTTTTTGTTTCTACTTAGAACTAAATACTTATAGTTTTATAGTGCTTTCTTTTTTATTTTAGGTCACAAAAATTCTAAACTTTCTGTTAGTGCCATTAGTTTTAAAATTTGAATAGTTTAAATTTGATTTTTTTTAAAAATTTGTGTGAATCACTAGTTTATGATTAACTTTACTATAAAAATTGATTTTTGAGTCAATCTTTTTCCTGCTATTTAATATTACTGTGTTTTATCATTATACTCAATTTGGTAATTTTAGTTAGTCATAACAAATATTATAGGGGTGAGCCCTATTTTTTTTCCAGTTTTTTTGTTTTGTTTTCTGCATTATTTATTTCCTTTTGTTTTCTGCTTTATTTTTTAATTCTTTTTGCTTTTAGTTTTAGAAAAATTATAAACTTTCTGTTAGTGCCATTAGTTTTCAAATTTGAAAACATTTTTTTATTTTTTTTGTTTTCTTTGTTGCTTTATTTATTTTATTTTGTTTCTACTTACAAAAAATACTTATTGTTGCTATTTATATTTTTTTCCCAGTTTTTTTGTTTTGTTTTCTGTAATATTTATTTTCTTTTGTTTTTTGCTTTATTTTTTAAATTCTTTTTGCTTTTAGGTCAGCAAAATTATAAACTTTCTGTTAGTGCCATTAGTTTTAGAAAAATTATAAACTTTCTGTTAGTGTCATTAGTTTTCAAATTTGAATAGTTTAAATTTGAACATAGATGCACCTATAGAGAAAATTCGACCTAAATTCATAGTTTTCAAATGAACTCTGAAAAAGTTGGCATAGCATACTCGTCTGTTACAAATTTGGCATGGTATCATCATAATAGTTGTGGGAGAAAGTCTTCACTTTTTCTTCGCTTGTGTCATTTACTTATTGCGCCGTAACCATGGATAATCTTCATTGTTTATCAGGATGCTTGGGTCAGCCTTGACATTGAAGGGAGGAATTTCATAAAACTTTTCATAATCTTCAGACATGTCTGTCTTGCCGTCCACTCCCAAGATGTCCCTTTTTCCTGAAAGAACTATGTGGCGCTTTGGCTCATCGTATTATGTATTCGCTTCCTTATCTTTTCTTTTTCTCGGTTTGGTAGACATGTCCTTCACATAGATAACTTGTGCCACATCATTGGGTAGGACGAACGGTTCGTCAGTTTACCCAAGATTTTTCAGATCCACTGTTGTCATTCCATACTGTGGGTCTACCTGTACCCCGCCGCCTAAAAGATTGACCCATTTGCACTTAAACAAAGGGACCTTAAAATTAGGTCCGTAGTCAAGTTCCCATATGTCCACTATGTAACCATAATATGTATCCTTTCCGCTCTCGGTTGCTGCATCAAAGTGGACACCGCTGTTTTGGTTGGTGCTCTTTTGATCTTGGGCGATCGTGTAAAATGTATTCCCATTTATCTCGTATCCTTTGTAAGTCAATATAGTCAAAGATGGTCCCCTGGACAACAAGTACAACTCATCACAAACAGTGTTGTCACCTCTGAGACGTGTTTCCAACCAACTGCTGAAAGTCCTGATGTGTTCACATGTAATCCAGTCGTCGCACTGCTCCGGGTGTTTGGAGCGCAGACTGTTCTTGTGTTCATCGACATACGGGGTCACCAAGGTAGAGTTCTGTAGAACTGTGTAGTGTGCTTAAGACCAAGAATATCCGTCCCTGCATATTATTGAGTCTCTTCCAAGAGTGCCTTTTCCAGTCAGTCTCCCCTCATACCGCGATTTAGGGAGACCTATCTTGTTAAGGCCAGGAATGAAGTCAACACAAAACCCGATAACATCCTCTGTTTGATGGCCCATGGAGATGCTTCCTTCTGGCCTAGCGTGATTACGGATATATTTCTTTAGGACTCCCATGAACCTCTCAAAGGGGAACATATTGTGTAGAAATACGGGCCCTAGGATGACAATCTTGTCGACTAGATGAACTAGGACGTGCGTCATGATATTGAAGAAGGATGGTGGGAACACCAGCTCGAAACTGACAAGACATTGCGCCACATCACTCCTTAGCCTTGGTACGATTTCTGGATCGATCACCTTCTGAGAGATTGCATTGAGGAATGCACATAGCTTCACAATGGCTAATCAGACGTTTTCCGGTAGAAGCCCCCTCAATGCAACCGGAAGCAGTTGCGTCATAATCACGTGGCACTCATGAGACTTTAGGTTCTGAAACTTTTTCTCTAGCATATTTATTATTCCCTTTGTATTCGACTAGAAGGCAGTCGTGACCTTCATACTGAGCAGGCATTCAAAGAAGATTTCTTTATCTTCTTTCGTAAGAGCGTAGCTGGCAGGACCTTTATACTGCTTCGGAGGCATGCCGTCTTTTTCGTGCAAACGTTGCAGGTCCTCCCGTGCCTCAGGTGTATCTTTTGTCTTCCCATACACGCCCAAGAAGCCTAGCAGGTTCACGCAAAGGTTCTTCGTCACGTGCATCACGTCGATTGAGGAGCGGACCTCTACGTCTTTCCAGTAGGGTAGGTCCCAAAATATAGATTTCTTCTTCCACATGGGTGCGTGTCCCTCAGCGTCATTCGGAACAGCTAGTCCACCGGGACCCTTTCCAAAGATTACGTAGTGTAAATCATTGACCATAGCAAGCACGTGATCACCGGTGCGCATGGCGGGCTTCTTCCGGTGATCTGCCTCGCCTTTGAAATGCTTGCCTTTCTTTCGACATTGATGGTTGGTCGGAAGAAATCGACGATGGCCCAGGTACACATTCTTCCTGCATTTGTCCAGGTATATACTTTCAGTGTCATCTAAACAGTGCGTGCATGCGTGGTATCCTTTGTTTGTCTGTCCTGAAAGGTTACTGAGAGCGGGCCAATCGTTGATGGTCACGAACAGCAACGCCTTAAGGTTAAATTCCTCCTGTCTGTGCTCATCCCACGTACGTACACCGTTTCCATTCCAAAGCTGTAAAAGTTCTTCAACTAATGGCCTTAGGTACACATCAATTTCGTTGCCGGGTTGCTTAGGGCCTTGGATGAGAACTGGCATCATAATGAACTTCCGCTTCATGCACATCCAAGGAGGAAGGTTATACATACATAGAGTCACGGGCCAGGTGCTGTGATTGCTGCTCTGCTCCCCGAAAGGATTAATGCCATCCGCGCTTAAAGCAAACCATACATTCCTTGGGTCCTTTGCAAACTCATCCCAGTACTTTCTCTCGATTTTTCTCCACTGCGACCCGTCAGCGGGTGCTCTCAACTTCCCATCTTTCTTTCGGTTCTCACTGTGCCATCGCATCAACTTGGCATGCTCTTCGTTTTTGAACAGACGTTTCAACCGTGGTATTATAGGAGCATACCACATCACCTTCGCAGGAACCCTCTTCCTGGGGGGCTCGCCGTCAACATCACCAGGGTCATCTCGTCTGATCTTATACCGCAATGCACCGCATACCGGGCATGCGTTCAGATCCTTGTATGCACCGCGGTAGAGGATGCAGTCATTAGGGCATGCATGTATCTTCTCCACCTCCAATCCTAGAGGGCATACGACCTTCTTTGCTGCGTATGTACTGTCGGGCAATTCGTTATCCTTTGGAAGCTTCTTCTTCAATATTTTCAGTAGCTTCTCAAATCCTTTGTCAGCCACAGCATTCTCTGCCTTCCACTGCAGCAATTCCAGTACGGTACCGAGCTTTGTGTTGCCATCTTCGCAATTGGGGTATAACCCTTTTTTGTGATCCTCTAACATGCGATCGAACTTCAGCTTCTCCTTTTGACTAATGCATTGCGTCCTTGCATCGACAATGACCCGGCGGAGATCATCATCATCGGGCACATCGTCTGGTTCCTCTTGATCTTCAGCAGCTTCACCCGTTGCAGCATCATTGGGCACATCGTCTGGTTCCTCTTGATCTTCACCAGCTCCCCCCGTTGCAGCATCACCGTATTCAGGGGGCACATAGTTGTCATCGTACTCTTCTTCTTCGCCGTCTTCCATCATAACCCCTATTTCTCCGTGCCTCGTCCAAACATTATAGTGTGGCATGAAACCCTTGTAAAGCAGGTGGGAGTGAAGGATTTTCCGGTTAGAGTAAGACCTCGTATTCCCACATTCAGTGCATGGACAACACATAAAACCATTCTGCTTGTTTGCCTCAGCCGCATCGAGAAACTCATGCACGCCCTTAATGTACTCGCGGGTGTGTCTGTCACCGTACATCCATTGCCGGTTCATCTGCGTGCATTATATATAATTAAGTGTCCAAATTAATAGAAGTTCATCATCACATTAAAACCAAAGTGCATACATAGTTCTCATCTAACAACATATAGCTCTCCAGAGCATCTAATTAATTAAACCATACATTGAAACTATGTAAAACATTTCAATGCGAAAACAAATGCGATCATAATCGCAACCAAGGTAACAATTGATCCAACGGCATAATGATACCAAGCCTCGGTATGAATGGCATATTTTCTAATCTTTCTAATCTTCAAGCGCATTGCATCCATCTTGATCTTGTGATCATCGACGACATCCGCAACATGCAACTCCAATATCATCTTCTCCTCCTCAATTTTTTTTATTTTTTCCTTCAACAAATTGTTTTCTTCTTCAACTAAATTTAACCTCTCGACAATAGGGTCGGTTGGCATTTCCGATTCACATACATCCTAGATAAATAAAATCTATGTCACGTTGGTCGGCATAATTTTCATAAACAATAAATGAACCAATAGTTATAAAGATAATATACATACCACATCCGAATCATAGACAGGACGAGGGCCGACGGGGGCGGATACCAAAACCATCGCACTATATAAGATGCAATAATAAATGTAAGAAAATGATACAAGTATCTATCTAAACATACAAGTAAGAATATTTTTCCTTTCAGAAAGAAGATAAGAACAAGAGGCTCACCACGGTGGTGTCGGTGATGAGATCGGCGCGGGTGATCGACGGCGGTGAAGACGGGGACGGGGCGTGACGGACCGCTAAATCTAGACAAATCTCGAGGAAAATGGAGCTTGGAGGTCGAGCTTCGAGAGGAGAAAGCTTAAGTAGTGTGGCTCGGGCATTCCATCGAACACCTCATGTGCATAGGAGGTGAGCTAGAGCACCACAAAGCCCTCTCCCCCTCGGCCAGAAAAAACAGAGCACTGTGCTCTGCTCTTGCGCGAGGGGGTATATATAGGCACCTCATTGGTCCCGGTTGGTGACATGAGCTGGGACTAAAGGGGAGCCTTTGGTCCCGGTTCAAGCCACCAACCGGGACCAATGGTGGTGGGCCATGAGTGAGGCCCATTGGTCCCGGTTCGTCCCACCAACCGGGACCAAAAGGTCCAGATGAACCGGGACCAATGGCCCATGTGACCCGGCCGGCCCCCTGTGCTAAAGAACCGGGACCAATGCCCACATTGGTCCCGGTTCTAGACTAAACCGGGACTAATGGGCTGACCCGGCCTGGACCAAAGCCCTGTTTTCTACTAGTGTATGCACTATAATAAGGGCCAACCGAGAATTAACAAACTTTCTTAGCAAATCAATATACTTGCAGTGAAAAGATTAGTTCTATGAGATTGCCACTTTAGATGTTAGAGAATAGAAAAAAATGGTGTAAACAATATAGTGGTAATAAACTAGATTAAGTTAAGCAACAAATCTAAACAAGCATGTGAACAACACTATAGCACAATGTGTGGTAGAACTAATTGTACAACAGATGTAGCACATGATTGGGCATAGATTCATACAACTGATAAAAAACATGAAATTTTTCGAGTCGCGAAATAGGAAGCTAAATCAACTTACTCCCGTGCAGCTTGTTGGTGTTCGATGTGGCTCGACGACGCTTGCGCCCAATTGCTACAGGAGCACCGAATAATGCGAGGAGACGCCGCCGCCCACTTGGTGGGGTCTTGGACGCTGCCAATCAAGGCCTGCCGACAAGAAGGAGCGTTGAGGATAGAGGGGCGAGGACGCCGCCGCGACGCCAGGCCAGATGCCTCTGCAGGAGCTCCGCCGGACCTTGATGCCGTGCCGTGGTTAAGGTTCAAATTACATCTTTTTTTCCTTTCTAGGGATAGGGTTCCAATTTTGTAGTGAGTTGATAATTGGGCTTGAGGATAGACTGGGCCACTGGCCATTTATGAGTAGGGAGGGGGTTAGGCTAGTCCGACGGAATGCTTGAATCGTCTGCCATCTTTGGGTTTTGATTGTAGTTTTGAAGTTAGTAGGTCCGGTAGGACGGGTGGACTTGGTCACTTTTGGAACAATTCAATGAAGTGCGAACTTTTATATTATTCGCACTATCCCTTAGCTGCAAAGATAGATGGTATTAGTCCTGATTCGCGGCGTGTAACTCTTCTTTATGGTGAGGCACAAAATTCCAGAAAGGTAGAAAACGTGGGATACTATTAAGGGTCTTGCTGCTACAAGCAACTTGTCCTGGATTGCAGTCGGTGATTTTAATGAAGTACAGAACCTGAGCGATTATAACGGTATTGGCATCGAAGCATGACGATACTGAACCGCCTATATGGCATGCCAAATCAACGCCAAATTGGGGGTCAATTATGTCACAAGGCGATAAAATGTGGCACAAAGGTGATAAACAGGGGGTATAAATTAAGGATTTTCTCAAAAATGAGTTCAATCTGTCAAATGGATGAATCATGGGGGTAAAAATAGAATTACACATTTCAAAAAGATGGGGCCTAAGTAGCATGGATTCTACCGCATATTACTAAAAATACAATAAAGGAAAATTCTTAATGGTTTGCTAAGTAAGTTGTTTGTTTTTAGAAAAAAAAATAAGCTACAACTGAGAGATTGCGGTTTAGGGAAACAAGTGTGGCATGTTTCCAGTTAGCCCAAACTACTGAGAGGACCGGCTATGTGTTAGTACTACTTGTGCTCATGCACACTACGCGCGCGCGCGCGCGCACACACACACACACGCACGCACGCACGCACGCACACGCACCCACACCCGCACGCGCGCGCGAGAGTGTTGCTCACACTTGAGGCTTGAATGGTTGATGCCCTCAAAAGAAGTTAATATTAAATCAGTCAGTGCGGGGTAGAATGATATCAGACTTTGGATATCCCTGTCGGTGGATGAGAAATTGTTTAGGCTCAGATAAGGTAGGCTCTTGAAACCTTGGAATGCCCGGGGCAAGCTGATGATGCAGTTTTCCAGTTGCAGAAACTTCAGATCTCCGATAGAAAAGAGGCATGAGGAAATCTTTTACCTTGGCCCTGAGTTCAACTTGATTATAACTGACCTTAGTGATCTACTTGACAGCATGAGCATGCACCTAGGGAACTCATCCAGGTTAACTTTTGTTACCTGATATATCAAACTCTTCTATGGTTCCCTTGTGGAGTGCTAACACCATATCGACAAACGTAACGAACCTGGTTCCCATAAAATTTCTATCTCACAAAGATATTTTTGGCATATTTGTCCATGCATCCCTCCAAGTACTTCATAAGGTGCTAGTCCTAACTGCTTCTCTGACATTCGAACGGGACAGGACGTTGCCCTTTATCTTTGGAAGTAGACTGCACACTCTGTCTGAAGTCACAACAAATATAGCTTCCCCTTGCCTTTTTGCAGGTACTCATCAAACTCTCCACCCTGGCCTTTTTGCAGGCACTCACTACTTCAGAATAGAAATTTAACTGTTGTGATATTTAAAAAATATGGGGAGCCTGAATTAGCGTGGATTCTACCACATACCACAACAAGCAGAAATAAAATTGTGGACTGTGTAAGTGGCTTGTTCATGGAAAAACAAAAAATAAGCAACATACGAAAGATGGGAGTTTCAGGAAACAAGTCCGTCCGGCATGTTTCTATTAACAGAACTGAACTTTACTACTGGTGTTGGTAGGCTGAAAAGCTTGATTATTCCAACATTAAATACAGGCATGGTCGGGATGCAATAGCTTATAGTCATGCTTACTCAGTCACGACTGTCCTAGTTTGGAAGACGATTATGCCTGGCATACTATGCACTATAGTAAGGGCCAACTGAGAATTAACTAATTTTCTTACCAAATCAACATGCTTGCAAGGAAAATATTAATTCTATGAGATTGTCACTTTAGATATTAGAGAATAGGAAAAACAATGTAAATAAGATAGTAGTAATAAACTAGATTATGTTAGGCAACAAATCTAGACAAGCATGGGAACATCACACTATAGCACCATATGTAGTAGTAGAACTAATTGTACAATCCATGTAGCACATCATTGGGCATAGATTCATACAACTGATAAAAAACTTGAAATTTTTCGAGTTGTGAGATAGGAAGCCAAATCAATTTACTCCCATGCAGCTTGTTGGTGTTCGATGTGGCTTGACGACGCTTGTGCTCAATTGCTGCAGGAGCACCGAATAATGCGAGGAGACAACGCTGCCTGCTTGGTGGGATCCTCTACGTTGCCAATCACGGCCCGCCACCAAGATGGAGCGCTGAGGACAGAGGGGCGACGATGCGGCCGCGACGCAAGGCCAGATGCCTCTGCAGGAGCTCCGCTGTACCCTGATGCCGTGTCGTGGTTAAGGTTCCGATTACCTCTTTTTCCTTTTGAGGGATAGGGTTCCAATTTTGTAGTGAGTTCAAAATTGGGCTTGAGGAGAGACTGGGCCACTGGCCATGTATGAGTATGGACGGGGTAGGCTAGTCCGAGTGAATGCTTCAATCGCCTGCCATCTTTGGGTTTTGATTGTAGTTTAGAAGTTAGTAGGACCGGTAGGATGGGTGGACTTGGTCTCTTTTGGAACAATTCAATAAAGTTTAAACTTTTAAATTATTCGCAGTATCCCTTAGGTGCTAAGATAGATGGTGTTGGTCCTGATCCGTGGCGTGTAAGTCTTCTTTATGGAGAGGCACAAATTCTAGAAAGGCAGAAAACATGGGATGCTATTAAGGGTCTTGCTTCTACAAGCAACTTGCCCTAGATTGCAGTTGATGATTTTTATGAAGTACTGAACCTGAGCGATCATAACGGTATTGGCATCGAAGCATGATGGTACAGAACCCCCTATGTGGCATGCCAAATCAATGCCAAATTGGGGTCAATTCTGTCACAAGGGGATAAAATGTGGCACAAAGGTGATAAACAGGAGTATAAATTGATGATTTTCTAAAAAATGGGTTAAATCTGTCAAATGGATGAATCATGGGGGTAAAATGGAATTAACACATTTCCACAATATGAAGCCTAAGTAGCATGTATTCTACTGCATATTATTAATAATACAATAAAGGAAAATTAAATGGTTTGCTAAGTAAGTTGTTTGTTCTTAGAAAAACAAAATTTAGCTACAACTGAGAGATCAAAGTTTAGAGAAAAAAGGCTGTCGTGTTTCCTGCCAGCCCAAACTACACAGTAGCTCGGTACCGACGATCGAAGGAAGGTGAGAAGAGCTAAACTACTGAGAGGACCGGCTGTGTGTTAGTACTACTTGTGCTCATGCACACTACACACACACACGGTATTGCTGCTCACACTTGAGGCTTGAATGGTTGATGCCCTCAAAAGAAGTTAATAATAAATCAGTCAGTGCAGTGCAGAACGAGACAAGACTTTGGATATCCCTGTCGGTGGATGAGAAATTGTTTAGGCCCAGGTAAGTTAGGCTCTTGAAAACTTGGAATGCCCGGGGCAAGCTGATGATGCAGTTTTCCCGTTGCAAAAACTTCAAATCACCGATAGAAAAGAGGCATGAGGAAATCTTATATCTTGGCCCTGAGTTCAACTTGATTATAACTGACCTTGGTGATCTCCTTGACAACATGAGCATCCACATAGCGAACTCATCTTGGTAACTTTTGTTACGTGATATATCAAACTCTTCTATGGTTCCCGTGTGGTGTGCTAACAACATATCGACCAACGTAACGAAGCTAGTTCCCTCCAAGTACTTGATAAGGTGCTAGTCCTAACCGCTTCTCTGACATTCGAACTGGACTGGACGTTGCCCTTTATCTTTGGAAGTAGACTGCTCAGTCTGTCTGAAGTCACAACAGATGTAACTTTCCGCTGGCCTTTTTGCAGTACTCATCGAACTCCCCGCACTTGCCTTTTTGCAGGCACTCATTGCTTCAGAATACAGATTAAACTGTTGTGGTATTTCAAAAACTTGAAATTTTTCGAGTCGTGAAATAGGAAGCAAAATCAACTTACTCCTATGCAACTTGTTGTTGTTCGATGTGGCTCGACGACACTTGCGCCCAATTGCTACAGGAGCACCGAATAATGCGAGGAGACGACACCACCCACTTGGTGGGGTCTTGGACGCTGCCAATCAAGCCCTACCGCCAAGAAGGAGCGCTGAGATAGAGGGGCGAGGACGCCGCCGCGACACCAGGCCAGATGCCTCTGCAGGAGCTCCGCCGGACCCTGATGCCGTGTCGTGGTTAAGGTTCGAATTACATCTTTTTTCCTTTTGAGGGATAGGGTTCCAATTTTGTGGTGAGTTCATAATTGGGCTTGAGGATAGTCTGGGCCACTAGGCCATTTATCAGTATGGAGGGGGTTAGGCTAGTCCGACTGAATGCTTGAATCGCCTGCCATCTTTGGGTTTGGATTGTAGTTTTGAAGTTAGTAGGTCTGGTAGGACGGGTGGACTTGGTCACTTTTGGAACAATTCAATAAAGTTCGAACTTTTATATTATTCCTAGTATCCATTAGCTGCTAAGATAGATGGTGTTGGTCCTGATCCGTGGCGTGTGACTCTTTTCTATGGTGAGGCACAAATTCCAGAAAGGTAGAAAACATGGGATACTATTAAAGGTCTTGCTGCTACAAGCAACTTGCCTTGGATTGCAGTCAGTGATTTTAATGAAGTACAGAACCTGAGAGATCATAACAGTATTGGCATAGAAGCATGACGATACTGAACCGCCTATATGGCATGCCAAATCAACACCAAATTGGGGGTCAATTATGTCACAAGGCGATAAAATATGGCACAAAGATGATAAACAGGGGTATAAAATTGACGATTTTCTCAAAAATGGGTTAAATATGTCAAATGGATGAATCATGGGGTAAAAATAGAATTAACACATTTCAAAAAGATGGAGCCTAAGTAGCATGGATTGTACCGCATATTACTAAAAATACAATAAATGAAAATTCTTAATGGTTTGCTAAGTAAGTTGTTATGCTTTTAGAAAAAAATAAGCTACAACTGAGAGATTGGAGTTTAAGGAAACAAGTCTGACATGTTTCCTGTCAGCCCAAACTACACAGTAGCTGGGTACCGAGGATTGGACGAAGGTGAGGAAGAGCTAAACTACTGAGAGTACCGGCTGTGTGTTAGTACTACTTGTGCTGGTGCACACTACGCGCACACACACACTAGTGCTACTCACACTTGAGGCTTGAATAGTTGATGCCCTGAAAAGAAGTTAATATTAAATCTGTCAGTGCGGTGCAGAACGAGACAAGACTTTGGATATCCCTGTCGGTGGATGAGAAATTGTTTCGGATCAGGTAAGTTAGGCTCTTGAAATCATGGAATGCCCTGGGCAAGCTGATGATGCAGTTTTCCAGTTGCAAAAACTTCAAATCACTGATAGAAAAGAGGCATGAGGAAATATTATACCTTGGCCCTGAGTTCAACTTGATTATAACTGACCTTGGTGATCTCCTTGACAGCATGGGCATCCACCTAGCAAACTCATCCTGGTAACTTTTGTTACCTGATATATCAAACTCTTCTACAGTTTCCTTGTGGAGTGCTAACAACTTATCGTCCAACGTGACGAACCTGGTTCCCATAAAATTTCTATCTCACAAAGATATTTTGGGCATATTTGTCTATGCATCCCTCCAAGTACTTGATAAGGTGCTAGTACTAACCGCATCTCTGACAATCGAACGGGACATGACGTTGCCCTTTATCTTTGGAAGTAGACTGCTCAGTCTGTCAGAAGTCACAACAGATGTAGCTTCCCCTAGCCTTTTTGTAGGTACTCCTCAAACTCTCCACCCTGGCCTTTTTGCAGGCATTTATTTCTTCCGAATACAGATTAAACTGTTGTATTTCAAAAACATGGGGAGCCTAAATTAGAGTGGATTCTACCACATATCACAACATGCAGAAATTAAATTGTGGACTGCGTAAGTTGCTTGTTCATGGAAAAACAAAAAATAAGAAACAACCG
The DNA here is from genome assembly GCF_018294505.1 of Triticum aestivum. Taxonomy (NCBI): domain Eukaryota; kingdom Viridiplantae; phylum Streptophyta; class Magnoliopsida; order Poales; family Poaceae; genus Triticum; species Triticum aestivum. The sequence goes on from NC_057800.1 coordinate 734,908,842, forward strand.
AAAGATGGGAGTTTCAGGAAACAAGTCCGGCCGGCATGTTTCTATTAATAGAATTGAACTCGTCTACTGGTGTTGGTAGGCTGAAAAGCTTGGTTATTCCAACAATAAATATAAGCATGGTCGGGACGCAATAGCTTGTAGTCATGGTTACTTAGTCACGACTGTCCTAGTTTGGAAAACGATTATGCCTGGCATACTATGCACTATAATAAGGGCCAACCGAGAATTAACTAATTTTCTGACCAAATCAACATGCTTGCAAGGAAAATATTAATTCTATGAGATTGTCACTTTAGATGTTAGAGAATACAAAAAAAAACAGTGTAAATAATATAGTAGTAATAAACTTGATTAAGTTATCCAACAAATCTACACAAGCATGTGAACAACACTATAGCACCATATGTAGTAGAACTAATTGTACAACAGATGTAGCACACGATTGGGCATAGATTCATCCAACTGATAAAAACTTGTAATTTTTCGAGTCGTGAAATAGGAAGCCAAATCAATTACTCCTATGCAGCTTGTTGGTGTTCGATGTGGCTCGATGACGCTTACGCTCAATTACCGCAGGAGCACCGAATAATACGAGGAGACGACGACGCCCACTTGGACATCGCCAATCACGGTCTGCCGCCAAGATGTTGCGTTGAGGACAGAGGGGCGAGGACGCCGCCGCGACGCCAGGCTAGATGCCTCTGCAGGAACTCCGCAGGACCCTGATGACGTGTCGTGGTTAAGGTTCCAATTACCTCTTTTTTTCCTTTTGATGGATAGGGTTCCAATTTTTTAGTTAGTTCAGAATTGGGCTTGAGGAGAGACCGGGCCACTTGGCCATGTATGAGTAGGGAGGGGGGTAGGCTAGTCCGACTGAATGCTTGAATCGTCTCCCATCTTTGGGTTTTGCAGTTAGTAGGTCCGGTAGGACGGGTGGACTTGGTCTCTTTTGGAACAATTCAATAAAGTTCAAACTTTTCAATTATTCCAACTATCCCTGAGCTGCTAGGATAGATGGTGTTAGTCCTGATCCGTATCGTGTAACTCTTCTTTATGGTGAGGCAGAAATTCTGGAAAGGTAGAAAATGTCTGATACTATTATGGGTCTTTCTACTACAAGCAGCTTGCCCGGGATTGCAGTCAGTGATTTTAATGAAGTACTGAACCTGAGCGATCATAATGGTATTTTGCATTGAAGCATGACGAGACTGAACCGCCTATGTGGCATGCCAAATCAACGCCAAATTGGGGGTCAATTCTGTCACAAGGGATAAAATAGGGACATTTACATCTATGCCCCTAATTTGCGCCCACTCTCAGATTTATCCCTAATTTCAAAGCCTGCTCAAATTTGCCCCTCCGCCATTAGGTGCACTTACAGAAATACTCTTCTGTGCCGTTACCGTCCGGTCAAAGTAGGTCAAAGGGCTTTGACCATCCTGAAAAAAATAGCAAAAATATTCTAAAAGATCCAAAAATTTGTGGGATCAAAGATACTCAGGTTCGCAAGGTGCGTGCAAAGTTTCGTGCTGTTCGTACATTCCAAGAGCTCGTGTAAGAGGAAAAACAATAAATATGTAAGCCTGTGAACAGTAAATTCAAAAAATAGTAAGAAAATTCAAAAAATATGAAAATTTTTGGCATAAAAAAGGCTCGGGTCTGCAAGCTGCGTGCAAATTTTTGTTGTGTTTGGACATTGGAGGGGCTTGTGGAGAAAAAAACAAAATTTGGCTCGGGAAAAACTTGGGAAAAATGACTATTTTGTTTTTTCTTGCTAGAGGTCCTCACATGTCATTTGATCACAAAAACTTGCAAGCACCGTGTGCACCCAAGCCACTTTTATGCAAAAAAAATTCATATATTTTTTAATTTTTTTGCTATTTTATTTTAAATTTATTGTTCACAAGCGTGCAGATTACTGTTTCTCCTCGCCACGAGCTCCTGGAATGTCCAAATAGCACAAAAATTTGCACACAGCTTGGGCACATGAGTATCTTTGATCTCACAAAAATTTACATTTTTTAGATTTTTTTCCTATTTTTTTCAGGACGGTCAAAGCTGTTTGACCGGACGGTAACGGCGCAAAAGGGCATTTCTATAAAGGCACCTAACGGCGGAGGGGAAAATTTGAGCAGGCTTTTGAATTAGGGGTATATCTGATTAGGTGGTTCGAGTTAGGGACAGAAATACAAATGACCCGATAAAATATGGTAGAAATGTGATAAACAGGGGTATAAATTGAGGGTTTTCTCACAAATGGGTTAAAGCTGTCAAATGGATGAATCATGGGGGTAAAAATGGAATTAACACATTTTCAAAAGATGGAGCTTAAGTAGCATGGATTCTACCGCATATTACTAAAAATACAATAAAGGAAAATTCTTAACGGTTTGCTAAGTAAGTTGTTTGTTCTTTGAAAAACAAAAATAAGCTACAACTGAGAGATTGGAGTTTAGAGTAACAAGCCTGGCGTGTTTCCTGTCAACCCAAACTATGCAGTACCTAGGTACCGAGGATCGGACGAAGGTGAGGAAGAGCTAAACTATTGAGAGTATCGGCTGTGTGTTAGTACTACTTGTGCTCATGCACACTACGCATACACACACTAGTGCTGTTCACACTTGAGGCTTGAATGGTTGATGCCCTCAAAATAAGTAAATATTAAATCAGTCAGTGCGGTGCAGAACGAGACAAGACTTTGGATATCCCTGTCGGTGGATGAGAAACTTTTTAGGCTCAGGTAAGTTAGGCTCTTGAAACCTTGGGATGCCCGAGGCAAGCTGATGATGTAGTTTTCCAGTTGCAGAAACTTCAAATCACCCATAGAAAGGATTCATGAGGAAATCTTATACCTTTGCCTGAGTTCAACTTGATTATAACTGACCTTGGTGATCTCCTTGACAGCGTGAGCATCCACCTAGCGAACTCATCCTGGTTACTTTTCTTACCTGATGTATCAAACTCTTGTATGGTTCTCTTGTGGAGTTCTAACAATATATCGACCAACATGAGGAACCTGGTACCCATAGAATTTCTATCTCGCAAAGATATTTTTGGCATATTTTTCCATGCATCCCTCCAAGTACTTGATAAGGTGCTAGTCCTAATCGCTTCTCTGATATTCGAACGGGACAGGAAGTTGCCATTTATCTTTGGAAGTAGTGCTCAGTCTGTCTCAAGCCACAACAGATGTAGCTTCCCCCTGGCCTTTTTGCAGGTATTCATCGAACTCTCCACCCTGGCCTTTTTGCAGGCACTTAATGCTTCAGAATACCAATTAAACAGTTCTGGTATTTCAAAAATATGAGGAGCCTAAATTAGCATGGATTCTACCACATTTCACAACATGCAAAAATTAAATTGTGGACTGCGTAAGTTGCTTGTTCATGGAAAAACAAAAAATAAGCAACAATCAAAAGACGGGAGTTTCAGGAAACAAGTCCGGCCGGCATGTTTCTATTAAGACAACTGAACTCGGATACAGGTGTCGGTAGGCTGAAAAGCTTGATTATTCCAACATTAAATATAAGCATGATCGGGATACAATAGCTTATAGTCATGGTTACTCAGTCATGACTGTCCTAGTTTGGAAAACGATTATGCTTGGCATACTATGCACTATAATAAGGACCCACGGCGACGAGCGTCGAGAAGCCCTCCGACGATCAACGCCGGACGGAGGTAGAAGACGATGAACAAATCACAACTCCCTCAAACACATATACATAGAGGTACACACGCACACACGCAGCACAACCTCGGAATAACTCTCACATCGACCGGGCGCGTACTACAGTCCCGACGAAGACTACATCTTCTTTGGGCCCCTCCCCCTCGGCTCGGCACACACTGTCACCGTAGCGCGGCAACAAACGGGGGCACTTTACATCAATACACGGGATGGGCTTTTATAGCCAAGCTACACACCAGCACCCGCACTCACATGACCCAGCCACCACACCGGCCACTAACCCATGCATGCACCATCACACCTGGCCACTAACTCAATTAACTTGGCCGGCACTCACGCACTAGCTAACAACCTTATCTAGCTGATCTGATTCATGCACTAACTAACCCCACGCAAGTCACGCGCACACCACGTAGCTAGCTCCAACAGATCGCAACAGCCTCTGTGCATGCAACTCCTTCACGTCAGGAACGCGAGCATGGACTCACGCCGGCACACACCCCGTGCCCATCATGGACTAAAACTGTCGCGTCGACGCCGGTCACCACCGGACGGGCACAAGCATGGCTTATTGCCAACCCTCACCCCCTAAGCCATGACCTTGCCGCCGTCGTCGTCTTGTACTCGTTGCGGCGGCCCCTTGCACGCGACGACCTGTGCCGCACCGCCCGGTCTCCGCACCATGGCCACCGCGCTACACTCGTTGTCGACGTCGTTCCCCGGATGCCGCACCACAGCCGCAACAGCATCCACGCCGCCGTGAAGCGCCGCTGCGCCACCACGCAGCGCCTCGGCGGCCTCCGCGGTTGCCGCACGTACGACATCACCACCCGCCACCTCCACCACGCGCCATGACAGCCGCAGCGCCGGCCACCTCCATACGCCGACACACGGCCCGGAGCTTTACCGCGCAGCCGCCAACGAACACCGCCACCGCCGGCATGCCTCCGGCAAGGTGACGACACCGAAGATGAACCAGCTCATGATACCAAATGTTGGAACAAACCCACGGCGACGAGCGCCGAGAAGCCCTCCGACGATCAACGCCGGACGGAGGTAGAAGACGATGAACAAATCACACTTCCGGCGATGAACGCCCCGGCCGAAGAACGGTCTGTATGTTGGCATCTATTCATCTCAACTCCCTCAAACACATATACATGGAGGTACACACGCACACACGCAGCACAACCCCGGAAGAACTCTCACATCGACCGGGCGCATACCACAGTTCCGACGGAGACTACATCTTCCTTGGGCCCCTCCCCCTCGGCTCGGCACACACCGTCACCGTGGCGTGGCAACAAACCGGCGCACTTTACATCAATACACCGGATGGGCTTTTATAGCCAAGCTACACACCAGCACCCGCACTCACATGACCGAGCCACCACACCGGCCACTAACCCATGCATGCACCATCACACCCGGCCACTAACTCAATTAACTTGGCCGGCACTCACGCACTAGCTAAAAACCTTATCCAGCTGATCTGATTCATGCACTAACTAACCCCACGCGAGTCACGCGCACACCACGTAGCGAGCTCCAACAGATCGCAACAGCCTCTGTGCATGCAACTCCTTCACGTCAGGAACGCGAGCATGGACTCACGCCGGCACACACCCCGTGCCCATCATGGACCAGAACTGTCGCATCGACGCCGGTCACCACCGGACGGGCACAAGCATGGCTTATTGCCAACAGCCTGCAAGGATAAGATTGATTCTATGAGATTATCACTTTAGATGTTAGAGAATAGAAAAAACAGTGTAAATAATATAGTAGTAGTGAACTCGATTAAGTTAAGCAACAAATCTAAACAAGTAGCACCATACGTAGTAGAACTAATTGCACAACAGATGTAGCACATGATTGGGCAAAGATTCATACAACTGATAAAAAACTTGAAATTTTTCGAGTCCTGAAATAGGAAGCCATATCAACTTACTCCTATGCAGCTTGTTGGTGTTCGATGTGGCTCAACAACGCGTGCGCTCAATTACTGCAGGAGCACCGAATAATGTGAGGAGGCGACAACGCCCTCTTGGTGGGGTCTTGGACGTTGCCAATCACGGTCTGCTGCCAAGATGGAGCATTGAGGAAAGAGGGGCGAGGACGCCGCCACGATGCCAGGCCAGATGCCTCTGCAGGAACCCCGCCGGACACTGATGCCGTGTCGTGGTTAAGGTTCCAATTACCTCTTTTTTTTTCCTTTTGAGGGATAGTGTTCCAATTTTGTAGTGAGTTCAGAATTGGGCTTGAGGAGAGACTGGGCCATTTGGCCATGTATGAGTAGGGAGGTGGGTAGGCTAGTCCGACTGAATGATTGAATCGCCTGCCATCTTGGGTTTTGATTGTATTTTTGTAGTTAGTAGGTCCCGTAGGACAGGTGGACTTGGTCACTTTTGGAACAATTCAATAAAGTTCGAACATTTAAATATCCCAATATCCCTTAGCTGCTAAGATAGATGGTGTTGGTCCCAGGAGCGGAGCCAGGATACAGACATGAGGGGGGCGAGGAAGATAATAATTGTTCGAGAGACACAACACAATAATATAGTCTAAAAAATGTAACTTCATTGTATTGCAACATACGTCCAGTACTCTCTTCGTTCCAGTAAAGTTGAGACATTTATTTTGGGGCGGAGGGAGAAATATATAAAAGAAAACTACATATTCGTGAGTTGCACATCAACTGGACTTGGGTTCGAATTATCATGTAGAAAGATTTGCATTTGCCATGACAGTCTGAGCTAGAAGCAACGGGCTTGAAAACCGAATATGTTTTAGTTGTATTCTCTCTTCATCCTTCAGTGCTTGAAATAAACGAGCAGTAAAATTAGATTCTTAAATTGTAATTCTATTGTATCTAATTAGTAAATTAAACCACTGCCTTCAACGGAATTGTATTAATTCAAAAAGATTATTATTTGCCAGTGATGTAACTTGGTTCATTGAAACAGATCTTGTGGTGCGTGATGCCGGTGCAGCACACAAACCCGGCATGGTCTCCATCGTGGACTCTGTCGCCGGAGTGGACAGTGGAGTGCCCTCTACCCTATGACGCAGCGGCGGAAGCAGCGAGAGCTGAGAGACGGCGGTGGAAGCAGCGAGAGTCGAGAGACGGCGGCGTAGGGGCTTACGGTGCCAGCAGACCTAGAAGCCACGATGCCCACGAACGAAATTACAGGATAGATAGGAAACTGACTGCCTGATATTACGGATGCACGTAATTCTTTTCTTTCTGATGTGTACAACTAGCGATGCTTTCTCACGTTGGGCTTTGGGATGGAAAGGTGTCCTGCTAGGACATTAGCTTTCAACATAGGTCTACAAGTGGTCTGCACTTTACGTATTCGTACTGATGTGTACTAGTACCTGGTAACGGAAACTCACAGGGGGGGCGAAGCCATGGGGGGTGTTTGACCCCTGCTCGCACCTCCCTGCCTCCGCCTCTGGTTGGGCCTGTTCCGTGGCGTGTAAGTCTTCTTTATGGTGAGGCACAAATACCAGAAAGGTAGAAAACGTGGGATACTATTAAGGGTCTTACTGCTACAAGCAACTTGTCCTGGATTACAGTCGGTGATTTTAATGAAGTACTGAACCTGAGCGATCATAACGGTATTGGCTTCGAGGCGTGACGATACTGAACCGCCTATATGGCATGCCAAATCAACGCCAAATTGGGGGTCAATTCTATCACAAAGGGAAAAAATGTGGCACAAACGTGATAAACAGGGGTATAAATTGAGGATTTTCTCAAAATGGGTTAAATCTGTCAAATGGATGAATCATGGGGGTAAAAATGGAATTTACACATTTCCGAAAGATGGAGCCTAAGTAGGATGGATTCTACCGCATATTACTAAAAATACAATGAAGGAAAATTCTTAATGTTTTGCTAAGCAAGTTGTTTGTTCTTAGTAGAAAAACAAAAATAAGCTACAACTGAGAGATTGGAGTTTAGGGAAACAAGTCTGGCATGTTTCCTGCCAGCCCAAACTACCCAGTAGCTGGGTACCGAGGATCGGACCAATGTGAGGAAGAGCTAAACTACTGAGAGTACCGGATGTGTGTTAGTACTACTTGTGCTCATGCACACTACGCGCGCGCGCGCACACACACACACTAGTGCTGCTCACACTTGAGGCTTGAATGGTTGATGCCCTCAAAAGAAGTTAAAATCAAATCAGTCAGTGCAGGGCAGACTGATATCAGACTTTGGATATCCCTGTCAGTGGATGAGAAATTGTTTAGGCTCAGGTAAGTTAGGCTCTTGAAACCTTGGAATGCCCGGGGCGAGCTGATGATGGAGTTTTCCAGTTGCAGAAACCTCGAATCACCGATAGAAAAGAGGCATGAGGAAATCTTATACCTTGGACCTGAGTTCAACTTGATTATAACTGACCTTGGTGATCTCCTTGGCAGCATGAGCATCCACCTAGCGAACTCATCATGGTAACTTTTGTTACGTGATATATCAAACTCTTCTATGATTCCCTTGTGGAGTGCTAGCACCATGTCGAGCAACGTAACGAACCTGGTTCGCATCAAATTTTTATCTCGCAAAGAGATTTTTGGTATTTTTACATGCATCCCTCCTAGTACTTGATAAAGTGCTAGTCCTAACCGCTTCTCTGAAATTCAAACGGGACAGGACATTGCCCTTTATCTTAGGAGGTAGACGGCTCAGTCTGTCTGAAGTCACAACAGATGTAGCTTCCCCCTGGCCTTTTTGTACGTACTCATTCAACTCACAACAGATGTTGCTTCTGCCCTAGCCTTTTTGCAGGCACTCATTGCTTCAGAATCCAGATTAAACGGTTGTAGTATTTCAAAAATATGGGGAGCCTAAATTAGCATGGATTCTACCACATATCACTACATGCAAAAATTAAATTGTGGACTGTGTAAGTTGCTTGTTCATGGAAAAATATAAAATAAGCAACATCAAAAAGATGGAAACTTAAGGAAACAAGTCCGGCCGGCATGTTTCTATTAACAGAATTGAACTCGACTAGTGGTCTTGGTAGACTGAATAGCTTGATTATTCCAACTTTAAATATAAGCATGATCAGAATGGAATAGCTTATAGTCATGGTTACTCAGTCATGAGTGTCCTAGTTTGGAAAACAATTATGCCTGGCATACTATGCACTATAATAAGTTCCAATCGATAATTAACTAATTTTCTTACCATATCAACATGCTAGCAAGGAAAAGATTAATTCTAACAGATTATCACTTTAGATATTAGATTCAGTAAAAGTTTGAACTTCTAAATTATTCCCAGTACCACTTACCTGCTAAGATAGATGGTGTTGGTCCTGATCCGTGGCATGTAACTCTTTTTTATGGCGAGGCACAAATTCCAGAAAGGTACAAAACATGGGATACTATTAAGGGTCTTGCTGCTACAAGCAACTTGCCATGGATTGCATTCGGTGATTTTAATGAAGTACTGAACCTGAGCGATCATAACAGACGGTATTGGCATCGGAGCATGGCCGTACTGAACCGCCTACATGGCATGCCAAATCAGCACCAAATTGGGGGTCAATTCTGTCACAAGGGGATAAAGTGTGGCACAAAGGTGATAAACAGGGGTATAAATTGAGGATTTTCTCAATAGTGGGTCAAATATGTCAAAAGGGTGAATCATGGGGGTAAAAATAGAATTAACTCATTTCCAAAAGATGGAGCCTAAGTAGCATGGATTCTACAGCATATTACTAAAAATACAATAAAAATTTTAAATGGTTCACTAAGTAAGTTTCTTGTTCATTGAAAAACAAAAATAAGCTACAACCGAGAGACAGGAGTTTAGAGAAACAAGTCTGCCGTGTTTCCTGTCAGCCCAAACTACAGAGTAGCTGGGTACCGAGGATCGGACAAAGGTGAGGAAGAGCGAAACTACAGAGAGTACCGGCTCTGTGTTAGTACTACTTGTGTTGATGCACACTACGCACACACAATTGTGCTGCTCACACTTGACGTCTTGCACACACACTAGTGCTGCTCACACTTGAGGCCAAGTGTGTGTGCGTAGTGTGCATCAGCACAAGTAGTACTACCACACAGCCGGTAATCTATGTAGTTTATCTCTACCTCACCTTCGTCGGATCCTTGGTATCAAGCTACTCTGTAGTTTTGACTGAGAATTGGCATCAGAGCTCCGAGTTGCAGTAGCCATGACAGGTGCACAAGGAAAGTAGCAGCGCACCACCTCGGGTGGTTCCCAGTCGCAACCACCGCAGGACGGCTCCCGGTCGCCGCCTTCGAAGGAGCGGTGAGGGCGAAGCCGGTGCAGGCGCCTCCATTGCGGTGAGGTCGTGGTTAGGGAGATTGTGCATGAGACCGCAGTCAGTGGTAGCATGCACATCACTTTCCCGATGCTCACATGCTCGAACTATAGCGAATCGGCGTTGATTATGGAGTGCAACGTCCATGTGGCAAGCCTCTGAGTTCCCATGGAGGACGACCTGGCCGAGACAAAGGAGGACAGGAAAGCCATGGTGGTTCTTGTTGGGGAACGTAGTAATTTCAAAAAAATTCCTACGCACACGCAAGATCATGGTGATGCATAGCAACGAGAGGGGAGAGTGTTGTCTACATACCCACGTAGACCGAAAGCGGAAGCGTTAGCACAACGCGGTTGATGTAGTCGTACGTCTTCATGATCCGACCGATCAAGTACCGAACATACGGCACCTCCGAGTTCAGCACACGTCCAGCCCGATGACGTCCCTCGAACTCCGATCCAGCCGAGTGTTAAGGGAGAGTTTCGTCAGCATGACGGCGTGGTGACGATACTGATGTTCTACCGACGCAGGGCTTCGCCTAAGCACCGCTACAGTATTATCGAGGTGGACTATGGTGGAGGGGGGCACCGCACACGGCTAAGAGATCAAGAGATCAATTGTTGTGTCTTTGGGGTGCCCCCTGCCCCCGTATATAAAGGAGTGGAGGAGGGGGAGGGCCGGCCCTCTCTATGGCGCGCCCTAGGTTTGTCTTACTCCCACCGGGACTAGGATTCCCCCTTTTCTAGTAGAACTAGGAGCCCTTCCAAGTAGTAGGAGTAGGAGGGAAGGAAAAGGAAGGGAAAAGGAGAAGGAAGGAAGGGGGCGCCCTCCCTCCCTAGTCCAATTCGTACCAGCCCATGGGGAGGGGTGCGGCCACCCTTTGAGGCCTTTATCTACTTTCCCGTATGGCCCATTAAGGCCCAATACGTATTCCCGTAACTCCCCGGTACTCCCGAAAATACCCGAATCACTCAGAACCTTTCCGATGTCCGAATATAGTCATCCAATATATCGATCTTTATGTCTCGACCATTTCGAGACTCCTCGTAATGTCTCCAATATCATCCGGGACTCATAAATCCTTCGGTACATCAAAACACATAAACTCATAATATAACCGTCCTCGAAACTTTAAGCGTGGGGACCCTACGGGTTCGAGAACTATGTAGACATGACCGAGACACGTCTCCGGCCAATAACCAATAGCGGAACCTGGATGCTCATATTGGCTCCCACATATTCTACGAAGATCTTTATCGGTCAAACCGCATAACAACATACGTTGTTCCCTTTGTCATCGGTATGTTACTTGCCCGAGATTCGATCGTCGGTATCTCAATACCTAGTTCAATCTCGTTACCGGCAAGTCTCTTTACTCATTCTGTAATACATAATCCCGCAACTAACTCATTAGTTGCAATGCTTGCAAGGCTTATAGTGATGTGCATTACTGAGTGGGCCTAGAGATACCTCTCCGACAATCGGAGTGACAAATACTAATCTCAAAATACGCCAATCCAACAAGTACCTTTGGAGACACCTGTAGAGCACCTTTATAATCACCCAGTTACATTGTGACGTTTGGTAGCACACAAAGTATTCCTGCGGTAAACGGGAGTTGCATAATCTCATAGTCATAGGAACATGTATAAGTCATGAAGAAAGCAATATTAACATACTAAACGATCGAGTGCTAAGCTGACAGAACGGGTCAAGTCAATCACATCATTCTCCTAATGATGTGATCCTTTTAATCAAATGACAACTCATGTCTATGGTTAGGAAACATAACCATCTTTGATCAACGAGCTAGTCAAGTAGAGGCATACTAGAGACACTCTGTTTGTCTATGTATTCACACATGTATTACGTTTCCGGTTAATACAATTCTAGCACGAATAATAAACATTTATCATGATATAATGAAATAAATAATAACTTTATTATTGCCTCTAGGGCATATTTCCTTCAGTCTCCCACTTGCACTAGAGTCAATAATCTAGTTCACATCGCCATGTGATTTAATACCAATAGTTCACATCACCATGTGATTAACACCCATAGTTCACATCGACATGTGACCAACACCCAAAGGGTTTACTAGAGTCAATAATCTAGTTCACATCGCTATGTGATTAACACCAAAAGAGTACTAAGGTGTGATCATGTTTTGCTTGTGAGAGAAATTTAGTCAACGGGTCTGCCACATTCAGATCCGTAAGTATTTTGCAAATTTCTATGTCAACAATGCTCTGCACGGAGCTATTCTAGCTAATTGCTCCCACTTTCAATATGTATCCAGATTGAGATTTAGAGTCATCTGGACTAGTGTCAAAATTTGTATCGACGTAACCCTTTATGACGAACCTTTTTTGTCACCTCCATAATCAAGAAACATATCCTTATTCCAGTAAGGATAATTTTGACCGGTGTCCAGTGATCTACTCCTAGATCACTATTGTACTCCCTTTCCAAAAACAGTGTAGGGTATACAATAGATCTGGTACACAGCATGGCATATTTTATAGAACCTATGGCCAAGGCATAGGGAATGACTTTCATTCTCTTTCTATCTTCTACCGTGGTCGGGCTTTGAGTCTTACTCAGTTTGACACCTTGTAACACAGGCAAGAACTCTTTCTATTTACTGTTCCATTTTGAACTACTTCAAAATCTTGTCAAGGTATGTACTCATTGAAAAACTTATCAAGCGTCGTGATCTATCTCTATAGATATTGATGCTCAATACGTAATCAGCTTCACCGAGGTCTTTCTATGAAAAACTCCTTTCGAACACTCCTTTATGCTTTGCAAAATAATTCTACATTATCTCCGATCAACAATATGTCATTCACATATACTTATCAGAAATGTTATAGTGCTCCCACTCACTTTCTTGTAAATACAGGCTTCACTGCAAGTCTATATAAAACTATATGTTTTGATCAACTTATCAAAGTGTATATTCCAACTCCGAGATGTTTGCACCAGTCCATAGATGGATCGCTAGAGCTTGCATATTTGTTAGGACCTTTAGGATTGACAAAACTTTCTTGTTGCATCATATACAACTCTTCTTTAATAAATCCATTAAGGAATGTAGTTTTGTTTATCCATTTGACAGATTTCATAAAATGTGGCAATTGCTAACATGATTCGGACAGACTTCAGCATAGATACGAGTGAGAAACTCTCATCGTAGTCAACACCTTGAACTTGTCGAAAAACCTTTTTGCGACAATTCTAGCTTTGTAGATAGTAACACTACTATCAGCGTCTGTCTTCCTCTTGAAGATCCATTTAATCTCAATGGCTCTCCGATCTTTGGGCAAGTCAATCAAAGTCCATACTTTGTTTTTATACATGGATCTCATCTCAGATTTCATGGCCTCAAGCCATTTCGCGGAATCTGGGCTCATCATCGCTTCCTCATAGTTCGTAGGTTCGTCATGGTCAAGTAACATGACCTCCAGAATAGGATTACCGTACCACTCTGGTGCGGATCTCACTCTGGTTTACCTACGAGGTTCGGTAGTAACTTGATCTGAAGTTACATGATCATCATCATTAGCTTCCTCACTAATTGGTGTAGTAGTCACAGGAACAGATCTCTGTGATGAACTAATTTCCAATAAGGGAGCAGGTACAATTACCTCATCAAGTTCTACTTTCCTCCCACTCACTTCTTTCGAGAGAAACTAATTCTCTAGAAATGATCCATTCTCAGCAATGCATATCTTGCCTTCGGATCTGTGATAGAAGGTGTACCCAACATTTTCTTTTGGGTATCCTATGAAGACGCACTTCTCCGATTTGGGTTTGAGATTGTCAGGTTGAAACTTTTTCACATAAGCATTGCAACTCAAATTTTAAGAAACGACGGCTTAGGTTTCTTGCCAAACCATAGTTCATACAGTGTCGTCTCAACGGATTTAGATGGTGCCCTATTTAACATGAATGTAGCTGTCTCTAATGCATAACCCCAAACAATAGTGGTAAATTGGTAAGAGACATCATAGATCGCACCATATCTAATAAAGTACGGTTACAACGTTCGGACACACCATTACACTGTGGTGTTCCAAGTGGCGTGAGTAGTGAAACTATTTCACATTGTTTTAGGCCAAACTCGTAACTCCAATATTTTACTTCTACGATCATATCGTAGAAACTTTTATTTTTGTTACGATGATTCTCCATTTCACTCTGAAATTCTTTGAACTTTTCAAATGTTTCAGACATGTGTTTCATCAAGTAGATATACTCATATCTGCTCAAATCATCTGTGAAGATTAGAAAATAATGATACCTGCTGCGAGCCTCAATATTCATCGGACCACATACATCAGTATGTATGATTTCCAACAAATCTGTTGCTCGCTCCATTGTTCCGGAGAACGGAGTCTTAGTCATCTTGCCCATGAGGCATGGTTTGCAAACATCAACTGATTCATAATCAAGTGATTCCAAAAGCCCATTAGCATGGAGTTTCTTCACGTGCTTTACACCAATATGACCTAAATGGCAGTGCCACAAATAAGTTGCACTATCATTATTAACTTTGCATCTTTTGTCTTCAATATTATGAATATGTGTATCACTACGATCGAGATCCAATGAACCATTTTCATTGGGTGTATAACCATAGAAGGTTTTATTCATGTAAACAGAACAACAATTATTCTATAACTTAAATGAATAACCTTATTGCAATAAACATGATCAAATCATATTCATGCTCAACGCAAATACCAAATAACATTTATTTAGGTTCAACACTAAAACCGAAAGTATAGGGAGTGTGTGATGATGATCATATCAATCTTGGAACCACTTCCAACACACATCGTCACTTCACCCTTGACTAGTCTCTGTTCATTCTGCAACTCCCGTTTCGAGTTACTACTCTTAGCAACTGAACCAGTATCAAATACCGAGGGGTTGCTACGAACACTAGTAAAATACACACCAATAATCTGTATATCAAATATACCTTTGTTCACTTTGCCATCCTTTCTTATCCGCCAAATACTTGGGGCAGTTCCGCTTGCAGTGACCGGTCCCTTTGCAGTAGAAGCACGTAGTCTCAGGCTTAGGTACAGACTTGTGCTTCTTCAATTGAGTAGCAACTTGATTGCCGTTCTTCTTGAAGTTCCCCTTCTTCCCTTTGCTCTTTTCTTGAAACTAGTGGTCTTGTCAACCATCAACACTTTATGCTTTTCTTGATTTCTACCTTTGTTGATTTCATCATCATGAAAAGCTTGGGAATCGTTTTTGTCATCCCTTGCATACAATAGTTCATCACGAAGTTCTACTAACTTGGTGATGGTGACTAGAGAATTATATCAATCAATATTTTATCTGGAAGATTAACTCCCACTTGATTCAAGTGATTGTAGTACCCAGACAATCTGAGCACATGCTCACTTCTTGAGCTATTCTCCTCCATCTTTTAGCTATAGAACTTGTTGGTGACTTCATATCTCTCAACTTGGGTATTTGCTTCAAATATTAACTTCAACTCCAGGAACATCTCATATGTTCCATGACGTTCAAAACGTCTTTGAAGTCCCGATTCTAAGCCGTTAAGCATGGTGCGCTAAACTATGAAGTAGTCATCATATTGAGCTAGCCAAATGTTCAGAACGTCTGCATCTGCTCCTGCAATAGGTCTGTCACCTAGCGGTGCATCAAGGACATTATTCTTTTGTGCAGCAATGAGGATAATCCTCAGATCACGGATCCAATCCGCATCATTGCTACTAACATTTTTCAACTTAGTTTTCTCTAGGAACATATAAAAATTAAACGGGGAGCAACATCGCGAGCCATTGATCTACAACATAGATATGCTAATACTACCAGGACTAAGTTCATGATAAATTAAAGTTCAATAAATCATATTACTTAAGAACTCCCACTTAGATAGACATCCCTCTAATCATCTAAGTGATCACGTGATCCAAATCAACTACACCATAACCGATCATCACGTGAAATGGAGTAGCTTTCAATGGTGAACATCACTATGTTGATCATATCTACTATATGATTCACGCTCGACCTTTCGGTCTCAGTGTTCCGAGGCCATATCTGCATATGCTAGGCTCGTCAAGTTTAACCTGAGTATTCTGCGTGTGCAAAACTGGCTTGCACCCGTTGTAGATGGACGTAGAGCTTATCACACCCGATCAGCACGTGGTGTCTGGGCACGACGAACTTTGGCAACGGTGTATACTTAGGGAGAACACTTTTATCTTGAAATTTAGTGAGAGATCATCTTATAATGCTACCGCCGAACTAAGCAAAATAAGATGTATAAAAGATAAACATCACATGCAATTCTAATATGTGACATGATATGACCATCATCATCTTGTGTCTTTGATCTCCATCTCCAAAGCATCGTCATGATCTCCATCATCACCGGCATGACACCATGATCTCCATCATCTTGATCTATATCAATGTCTCGTCACATGGTCGTCTCGACAACTATTGCTCTTGCAACTATTGCTATCGCATAGCGATAAAGTAAAGCAATTATTTGGCGCTTGCATCTTATGCAATAGAGAGACAACCATAAGGCTTTTGCCAGTTGCCGATAACTTCAAGAAAAACATGATCATCTCATACAACAACTTATATCTCATCACGTCTTGACCACATCACATCACAACATGCCCTGCAAAAACAAGTTAGACGTCCTCTACTTTGTTGTTGCAAGTTTTACGTGGCTGCTACGGGCTTAGCAAGAACCGTTCTTACCTACGCATCAAAACCACAATGATAGTTTGCCAAGTTGGTGCTATTTTAACCTTCGCAAGGACCGGGCGTAGGCACACTCGGTTCAACTAAAGTTGGAGAAACTGACACCCACCAACAACCTGTGTGCAAAGCACATCGGTAGAACCAGTCTCGCATAAGCGTACGCGTAATGTCGATCCGGGCCGCTTCATCCAACAATACCGCCGAAACAAAGTATGACATGCTGGTAAGCAGTATGACTTATATCGCCAACAACTCACTTGTGTTCTACTCGTGCATATGACATCTACGCATAAAACCTGGCTGGGATGCCACTGTTGGGGAACGTAGTAATTTCAAAAAAATTCCTACGCACACGCAAGATCATGGTGATGCATAGCAACAAGAGGGGAGAGTGTTGTCTACGTACCCTCATAGACCGAAAGCGGAAGCGTTAGCACAATGCGGTTGATGTAGTCATATGTCTTCACGATTCGACCGATCAAGTACCGAACGTACGACACCTCCGAGTTCAGCACATGTTCAGCCCGATGACGTCCCTCGAACTCCAATCCAGCCGAGTGTTGAGGGAGAGTTTCGTCAGCATGACGGTGTGGTGATGATGTTGATGTTCTACCGACACAGGGCTTCGCCTAAGCACCGCTACAGTATTATCGAGGTGGACTATGGTGGAGGGGGGCACCGCACATGGCTAAGAGATCAAGAGATCAATTGTTGTGTCTTTGGGGTGCCCCTTGCCCCCGTATATAAAGGAGTGGAGGAGGGGGAGGGCCGACCCTCTCTATGGCGCGCCCTAGGGGAGTCCTACTCCCACCGGGAGTAGGATTCCCCCTTTCCTAGTAGAACTAGGAGCCCTTCCAAGTATTAGGAGTAGGAGGGAAGCAAAGGGCAGGGAAAAGGAGAAGGAAGGAAGGGGGCGCCCTCCCTCCCTAGTCCAATTCTGACCAGCCCATGGGGAGGGGTGCGGCCACCCTTTGAGGCCTTTCTCCACTAGTAGAAAAAGGGTCAAACGTGAAGCACATTAGTGCCAGTTTGAATTTGAGCCGGCACAAATGGTACCATTAGTGCCGGTTCGAACGACTATATATGCCTTAATGTCGGTTCGTGTTGAACCTTTAGTACCGCTTCGTGCCACGAACCGGTACTAAAGGGGTGATGGCAGGCTGGCGCCAGGCTGGGGCCCCACGATCACCTTTAGTACCGGTTCGTGGCACAAACCGGTACTAAAGGGCTAACCTTTAGTATCGGTTTGTGCCATGAACCGGTACTAAAGGGGTCTGTCCTATAGTACCGGTTTGTGACACAAACCGGCACTATAGGGCAATTTTCTAACTCTACCCCCCCCCCCCCCCCCCCGTGTGTCGCCATTTCAGTTCTGAAAAAATCAAAAGAAAATGATAAAAACTTCAAAAAAATAAAATCCTTCGAGAGGTAGTTATATTACTACATCTACTAGTTAGGAAAATTTGAAAACTTAAATCTGGACATGTTTTGCAAAAAGTGTAGGGAAAATGTAAAACGGATATAACTTTTGCATACGATGTCAGAAAAAAATGTATAATATATCAAAAAATTCAGCACGAAAATCTGCATCCGATGGAGACCGCCAACGGCCTGTTTGCAATTTTTTAGAATCCTCAAATTCCAAAAGGAAAAAAAGATATGGTTAAATTTAAGTTTTTTTTAATTTTTTTTTTGTTAAGTCTGGTCAAACTACTTATTCAAGAAGTATTAATGTTACTACATAATTATTCAAGAATATTAGTGTTACTAAATAATTATTTCAATTTTTTGAATTTTGGTCAAATCTGGTCAAACTATGGTCAAACTGTGGTCAAACTATGGTCAAACTGTGGTCAAACTTATTCAAGAAATATTAGTGTTACTAAATAATTACTGTTTTTTAGAATAATAGTTTCAAAACTCAAACAGTGAAATGTGTGACTTCATGCTCAAGCTAAACTCCTGAGGGTTAATAGGATTGGCATCTTACTATTGTCAGAAAAACAACAAGTGCAGACTTGGAAACAAAGAAGAATAGAACCTGAAAGTTAAGCGTGCTCGGGCTGGAGTAGTGAGAGGGATGAGTGACCGGTTGGGAAGTTAGATGATTTGGAATGAGTGATCCACACTTGAGCAGTTAAGAGAGGTGATTAGAGACTAAATCACCAAATAATTCAGAAAAATTAAAAATCGAAAAAAATAATCAAAAAAATTTCCAAAATTTTCAAATTTTTTTTAAAAAACCTTTAGTACCGGTTGGTAACACCAACCAGTACTAAAGGTCCCCCATACCAGGGCGTGAGCTCACGCCACGTGGTGGCACTTTAGCGCCGGTTCGTGCCGAACCGGTACTAAAGGGGGGGCCTTTAGTGCCCACCAATTAGTGCCGGTTATGGAACCGACACTAAAGGCCCTTAAGAACCGGTTTTAAAGCTCCGTTTTCTACTAGTGCTCTCCTTTCCCGTATGGCTCATTAAGGCCCAATACGAATTCCCGTAACTCCCCGGTACTCCCGAAAATACTTGAATCACTCGGAACCTTTCCGATGTCCGAATATAGTCGTCCAATATATCGATCTTTACATCTCGACCATTTCGAGACTCCTCGTCATGTTCCCAATCTCATCCGGGACTCCAAACTCCTTCGGTACATCAAAACACATAAACTCATAATATAACCGTCATCGAATCTTACGGGTTTGAGAACTATGTAGACATGACCGAGACATGTCTCCGGCCAATAACCAATAGCGGAACCTGGATGCTCATATTGGCTCCCACATATTCTACGAAGATCTTTATCGGTCAAACCGCATAACAACATACGTTGTTCCCTTTGTCATCGGTATGTTACTTGCCCGAGATTCGATCGTCGGTTCCCAATACCTAGTTCAATCTCGTTACCGGCAAGTCTCTTTACTCGTTCTATAATAAATAATCCCGCAACTAACTCATTAGTTGCAATGCTTGCAAGGCTTATAGTGATGTGCATTACTGAGTGGGCCCAGAGATACCTCTCCGACAATCGGAGTGACAAATCCTAATCTCGAAATACGCCAACCCAACAAGTACCTTTGGAGACACCTGTAGAGCTCCTTTATAATCACCCGGTTACGTTGTGACGTTTGGTAGCACACAAAGTGTTCCTCCGGTAAACGGGAGTTGCATAATCTCATAGTCATAGGAACATGTATAAGTCATGAAGAAAGCAATAGCAACATACTAAATGATCGAGTGCTAAGCTAACGGAATGGGTCAAGTCAATCACATCATTCTACTAATGATGTGATCCGGTTAATCAAATGACAACTCATGTCTATGGTTAGGAAACATAACCATCTTTGATCAACGAGCTAGTCAAGTAGAGGCATACTAGTGACACTCTGGTTGTCTATGTATTCACACATGTTTTATGTTTCCGGTTAAGACAATTCTAGCATGAATAATAAATATTTATCATGATATAAGGAAATAAATAATAACTTTATTATTGCCTCTAGGGCATATTTCCTTCAGTTCTTATGCGTGCCATGACGCGGGAGATGCACGTCATGCTCGCGGCGAGGGCAAGCGCAGGGAGGCGTGGGAAGCCATCCGTACCCAGCGCCTCAGTAGCAACCGCGTGCGCGAGGCGAATGCACAGAAGCTATGGGAGGACTTGGAAAACATCGCTTTCAAGGAGGGAGAGCGAGTCAATGACTTCGCCATGCGGATCTCTAGCATTGCGTCACAACTCAGCGCCCTCGGCGACACCATGGACGAAACAGAAGTCGTGAGGAAATTTCTCCGTGATCTGCCACCTCGCTTCGCTCAGGTAGAGGTCTCCATCGAGACCTTTCTTGACTTGAGTGAGTTCTCCATCGAGGAGCTCACGAGCCGGTTGCACGTCATCGAGGACCGCCTTAAGGACGGCTGCCAGAGCTTTGGCGATGGATAACTCCTATTCTCAAAGAAGTGGGAGGCGAGGAAGTGTCAAGGACATGGTGGAGGTGCCCCGAGTAGTGGAGGCATCACCGGCTGAGGCAACGGTCGCACCTAGGGAGAGACGGACAAGGTGCCGGCAACGACGACCAGGAAAAGTGCCAATATTGCACCATCAAGGGCCACTGGGTCCGTGATTGCCACAAGAGGATAGCTGACGAGGATACCGCGGCCGCGGATAACCTTGTCTAGCCTGAAGAGGATGATGGGCCAGGAATGATGATGGCTTGTGTCGAGACCATGCAGGAGGGCCCAACGCCTCCGACGAACATGGTCAGGGTCAAATATCAAAGCCGTGCAACAGGGCGCAACACCTCCAGCGACCATGGTGCCGGCAACCGTCAAGTCCGTGCGGGAGGCACCGAGATCTTCAACTAATCCCCTCCCGACCCGGGTGTGGGGGAGCCACACCGTGGCAACCACTTCCCTTGCGACGCTGGTCAAGCCCGTGCAAGTTGGCATGGTAATCGTGGCCCCCACATCCTCGGGGCCTGGAAAACCCGTGCAAGTTGGCACGGCAATCACGGCCCCGACATGTTTGGTACCTGGCAAGCCCGTGCAAGTTGGCATGACAACGGCGTCCCCGACAACCTCTAGACCTGACAAGCCCGTGTTTGGAGGCATGACAATGACACATCTGGTGGGCCACGCCCAGACCATGATGCTGGAGACTAGTGAGCCCGTGCATCTGCCACACCCCGACAACTAGGTTCTGGGGGTTCTCCAAGCCCGTGTGGAAGACACGTCACTCTTTGTTCGCCTCAACACCCAATCTAGCAGGCCTCTCCCCGACGAGGTGGTTTTCAGGGTCTATTATCTGGGAGGCGATGAAAAGACAATCATGGGAGCGGCAAATCCTCGACTGCGACTTTGGCTACCATTGAGGCCGTCCAGGAGACACGACACTCTCTAGTCGGCCATGCCGTGATCCTGACGCGCTCGGGGTCTGTCGAGTCTGTGCGGGAGGCATGACACTCTCTGGCCAGGCATGCCGCGACCACGTTGTTGGTGACCGTCGAGATCATGCAAGAGCCAAAGTGCTCTATGGTCGGCCACGCCGCAACCCCGACACGCTCGGGGTCCATCGAGTCCATGCTGGAGGCACGACTCACGACTGTCAGGGGAAAACTGACAAGGAAGTCTAATGGGAAGAGAGGCAAGGACTCTGCTACCCTAAGAGGAGCCACTCCGATTAGTGCGACATCCAGCACATTGACCACGGGAAGGGAGTTCCCGAGAAGTGCGTCAACCTACCTTGAGATATGGGACCCCAAGAAGCTCGACTCTGACTAGCGCAACGTCCGGCACAACGACCCCTGGAAGGGAGTTCCCGGGTAGTGCAGGTAGTGCGATATCTGACAACTCATCCCAAGGAAGGAAGTTCCTGGGTTGCATGATGTCCAACACGACGACCTTGGGAAGGGAGTTCCCGGGCATTGTGACGTCAGGAACTACGACCCCAACAACACTGACACCCAGAAGCAAGGTGGTTTCTAGGCATTTTATGTCCCCGTCAGTAGTGTGGTTGGACATATTCGATGACAACAACAACGCTGACACTCCACACAGGTTCTGACGCCTAGGGGGCCTTCTCGGCAAGCCTGTGGGATGACCGCAACACCCGAGATCAAGAAGGACAAGCACGGCCTCATCATTTAGCACAAGGTGCAGCTCGTCATGAAAGGTTACGTATAGCGTGTGGGGGAGGACTTGCAGGAGGTCTTCGCTCTGGTGGCAAAGCACAAGCAGGGCGTACGGACTACACAAAGCCCGAAAAGACAGACATCTGATGAAGGCACTTGGTCACGTCTGATTCTAGAAGCTGCGCAACAAGGACGGGATCATCAACATCAAACTTCTTTGAGAGGGTTGAAGGGGGAGATTGTGAGCATTAAACCCGTAGACATAAGGGTGCATCTCGACATGAAAAGCAGCAGTGTTGCATGCCTTAGAGCATGTACAATGCATAGCCCCGGGGTGATGCCTCACATGCCATGTAGGATCGGATAACAAATAAAGTAGGTTCGGATAGGGAAGCGAGATCCTCTGCAGGAGGCGGGTGCTTGGAGAGAAAAAGTGTGGTTTTGTGTCAAAAGCTGAAAAGATTGGAGTGAAAAGTAGAGATACATGTGTACTAGTCTTTATTTTCTATTTCTTAATAAGGCCCACAAGTGGTAGCTTGCATTGAGGAAGCAAAATATAAATGCCTCAAACTACTTTTTGTCATGGGGTATCTGTATCCATATGCCATCATTGTACATGCCCTTAGTAGTTAGGGAAACTAGTAGCAGTAGTAGTAATTTCCAGTTTGGCTTTCACACGTAAGGAAAAAAATGTGAAGTAAGTGTTAGAGAATAGCTTAAGATAGACATAGATTTGGTAGTCAGTTTGAATTACTTTCTATCTCTTCTTCTGTACCTGCATGTACATCTCTTCCTCTCTCTCGTGTACTTCACGGACGTATCCTTGCGATCGTCTACAACTTGTAAGCCACGGCATATTCACTATATATACAAACCACGCGGCCCGAGAGGGTTATACGCTTCCTGCAACCTTACATGGTAATCAGAGCCGCTTCCTCTCGCATCTAGCTTTACGAGAGAAATCAAAACCTAGCGTATACAGAGAACTAGTGAGAGAAACCAAAAAGCCATGACAGGCACTGCTGCATCCACCGATCCCTCCACCCTGGCCGGCACCATGGGTGCCCTAGTTACCCAATCCTCCGCTTCCACCTTTGTGTCATCTTCATCCAGCAGCAGCGGCACCTCTCTTAGTTCTCCACCAACAGAAAAACTCACGAGGACTAATTTCCTCTTGTGGAAGGCAATCGTGCTCCCTCAGATCAAAAGAGCGCAGATGGAGCACTTCCTCGATGTCACAAGCCCGCCGCCGCCTGCTACCCTCACCGTCACCAAAGATGGGAAGGAGGAGCAGGTCGTGAACTACGCCCGCGCGATCTGTTACGCCCAACAGAAAAAGGTACAAGGTTATCTAATGTCTTCGCTTTCTCGTGAAGTCCTTGCACAGGTGGTGACTCTGCAGACGCCGACTGGAGTATGAATGGGCGATCCATACTACCTTTGCTCCACAAACCCACACGCAAGAGCTGAATAACAGGATTGCTGTTGCCAATCTCCAGAAGGGGAACTCCACCATGGCGGAGTATCTTGCCAAGATTAAAGCACTGGCGGATGAGATCGCCACCACCAGTGCGCCATTGACCGATCGGGAGATGGCCTCCTATGTCCTGGAGGGGCTGGACCTCGAGTATAACTCGGTGGTGTCAGCTCTCGCCGCTCGCGTTGAGCCCATCACCACCTCGGAGCTCTACAGCCAGCTTCTCAGTTTCGAGGCACGGGTCAAGCTACTGCAAGGTATGAATATGCGGCAATCCTCTGTTAATACCATCTCCCGTGGACGCGGCAATAGCGGCCGAGGTCGCGGTCACCAAGGGTGTGGCCGTGGCAACGGCAACGGAAGTGGGTGCGGGCCCTTGAACAACACTGGTCCACACTCCAGCAACAAATGGCGGTTCTTCTGGTGGCTCCTACAACAACCGCAGCTCCTCCTCCAACCAGCGATCTAGGTGCCAGCTTTGCAAAAAGCCAGAACACGAGGTGATAGACTGCTGGCAAAGGTATGATTAGAATTACGTCCCAGATGAGCGCCATGTTGCTGCTGCGATGAGGGAACAAAGAGAAGAAGAAGGCACCGTATGGTATGCTGACTCGGGTACAACATACCATATCACAAGTGAGCTTGAGAAGCTCGCCATCCGGGAGAAGTACTATGGCAATGATCAAGTGAACACCGCCGCACACGGAGGAGGTATGAACATACTGAAGGAAATATGCCCTAGAGGCAATAATAAAGTTATTATTTATTTCCTTATATCATGATAAATGTTTATTATTCATGCTAGAATTGTATTAACCGGAAACATAATACATGTGTGAATACATAGACAAACAGATTGTCACTAGTATGCCTCTACTTGACTAGCTCGTTGATCAAAGATGGTTATGTTTCCTAACCATAGACATGAGTTGTCATTTGATTAATGGGGTCACATCATTAGGAGAATGATGTGATTGACATGACCCATTCCGTTAGCTTAGCACACAATCGTTTAGTATTCTGCTATTGCTTTCTTCATGAGTTATACATGTTCCTATGACTATGAGATTATGCAACTCCAGTTTACCGGAGGAACACTTTGTGTGCTACCAAACGTCACAACGTAACTGGGTGATTATAAAGGTGCTCTACAGGTGTCTCCAAAGGTACCTGTTGGGTTGGCGTATTTCGAGATTAGGATTTGTCTCTCCGATTGTCGGAAAGGTATCTCTGGGACCTCTAGGTAATGCACATCACTTAAGCCTTGCAAGCATTGCAACTAATGAGTTAGTTACGGGGTGATGTATTATGGAACGAGTAAAGAGACTTGCCAGTAACGAGATTGAACTAGGTATTGAGATACCGACGATCGAATCTCGGGCAAGTAACATACCGATGACAAAGGGAACAACGTATGTTGTTATGCGGTTTGACCGATAAAGATCTTCGTAGAATATGTGGGAGCCAATATGAGCATCCAGGTTCCGCTATTGGTTATTGACTGGAGACATGTCTCGGTCATGTCTACATAGTTCTCGAACCCGTAGGGTCCGCACGCTTAACGTTACGATGATGGTTATATTATGAGTTTATATGTTTTGATGTATCGAAGGTTGTTTGGAGTCCCGGATGTGATCAAGGACATGACGAGGAGTCTCGAAATGGTCGAGACATAAAGATTGACATATTGGAAGCCTATGTTTGGATGTCGGAAGTGTTTCGGGTGAAATCGGGATTTTACCGGAGTACCGGGAGGTTACCGAAACCCCCCGGAAGCTTAATGGGCCTATATGGGCCTTAGTGGAAATAGAGGGAAGCAAGGGGAGTGTGGGGCGCGCCCCCCAAGGCCCAAACCGAAATGGTTTATGGCAAGGGGGGCCGGGCCCCTCTTTCCTTCTTCTCCTCTTTCTTTCCTTCTCCCGAATCCTATTCCAACTAGGAAAAGGGGGGAGTCCACTCCCACGGGGAGTAGGACTCCTCCTGGCGCGCCCTCTCCCTGGCCGGCCGCACCCCCCTTGCTCCTTTATATACGGGGGCAGGGGGCACCCCAGAGACACAACAATTGATCTGTTTGATCTTTTAGCCGTGTGCGGTGCCCCCCTCCACCATAGTCCACCTCGATAATATTGTAGCGGTGATTAGGCGAAGCCCTACGTCGGTAGAATATCAACATCATCACCACGCCATCGTGCTGACGAAACTCTCCCTCAACACTCGGCTGGATCACAGTTCGAGGGACGTCATCAGGCTGAACGTGTGCTGAACTCGGAGGTGCCGTACGTTCGGTACTTGATCGGTCGGATCGTGAAGACGTACGACTACATCAACCGCTTTGTGCTAACGCTTCCACTTTCTGTCTACGAGGGTACGTGGACAACACTCTCCCCTCTCGTTGCTATTCATCACCATGATCTTGCGTGTGCGTAGGAATTTTTTTTTTGAAATTACTACGTTCCACAGTAGTGGCATCCGAGCCAGGTTTTATGCGTAGATGTCATATGCACGAGTAGAACACAAGTGAGTTGTGGGCGATATAAGTCATACTGCTTACCAGCATGTCATACTTTGGTTCGGCGGTATTGTTTGATGAAGCGGCCCGGACCGACATTACGCGTACGCTTACGTGAGACTGGTTCTACCGACGTGCTTTGCACACAGGTGGCTGGCGGGTGTCAGTTTCTCCAACTTTAGTTAAACCGAGTGTGGCTACGTCCGGTCCCTGCGAAGGTTGAAACAACACCAACTTGACAAACTATCGTTGTGGTTTTGATGCGTAGGTAAGAATGGTTCTTGCTAAGCCCGTAGCAGCCACGTAAAACTTGCAACAACAAAGTATAGGACGTCTAACTTGTTTTTGCAGGGCATGTTGTGATGTGATATGGTCAAGACATGATGCTAAATTTTATTGTATGAGATGATCATGTTTTGTAACCGAGTTATCGGCAACTGGCAGGAGCCATATGGTTGTCGCTTTATTGTATGCAATGCAATCGCGCTGTAATGCTTTACTTTATCACTAAGCGGTATCGATAGTCGTGGAAGCATAAGATTGGTGAGACAACAACGATGCTACGATGGAGATCAAGGTGTCGCGGCGGTGACGTTGGTGATCATGAAGGTGCTTCGGAGATGGAGATCACAAGCACAACATGATGATGGCCATATCATACCACTTATATTGATTGCATGTGATGTTTATCTTTTAATCATATTATCTTGCTTTGATTGACGTTAGCATTATAAGATGATCTCTCACTAAATTTCAAGATAAAAGTGTTCTCCCTGAGTATGCATCATTGCCAAAGTTCGTCGTGCCCAGACACCACGTGATGATCGGGTGTGATAAGCTCTACGTCCATCTACAACGGGTGCAAGCCAGTTTTGCACATGCAGAATACTCAGGTTAAACTTGACGAGCCTATATGGCCTCAAAACACTGAGACCAAAAGGTCAAGCGTGAATCATATAGTAGATATGATCAACATAGTGATGTTCACCATTGAAAACTACTCCATTTCACGTGATGATCGGTTATGGTTTAGTTGATTTGGATCACAAGATCACTTAGAAGATTAGAGGGATGTCTTTCTAAGTGGGGGTTCTTAAGTAATATGATTAATTGAACTTAAATTTATCATGAACTTAGTACCTGATAGTATCTTGCTTGTCTATGTTTGATTGTAGATAGATGGCCCGTGCTGTTGCTCCGTCGAATTTTAATGCGTTCCATGAGAAAGCTAAGTTGAAAGATGATGGTAGCAATTACACGGATTGGGTCCGTAACTTGAGGATTATCCTCATTGCTGCTCAGAAGAATTACGTCCTGGAAGCACCGCTGAGTGCCAGGCCTGCTACAGATGCAACTGCAGACGTTAAGAACGCCTGGCAGAGCAAAGCTGATGACTACTCAATAGTTCAGTGTGCCATGCTTTACGGCTTAGAACAGGGACTTCAACGATGTTTTGAACGTCATGGAGCATATGAGATGTTCCAGGAGTTGAAGTTAATATTTTAAGCAAATGCCCGGATTGAGAGATATGAAGTCTCCAATAAGTTCTATAGCTGCAAGATGGAGGAGAATAGTTCTGTCAGTGAGCATATACTCAGAATGTCTAGGTACCATAATCACTTGACTCAGCTGGGAGTTAATCTTCCGGTTGATAGTGTCATTGACAGAGTTCTTCAATCACTGCCACCAAGCTACAAAAGCTTCGTGATGAACTATAATATGCAAGGGATGAATAAGACAAATTCCGAGCTCTTCGCAATGCTAAAAGCTGCGGAGGTAGAAATCAAGAAGGAGCATCAAGTGTTGATGGTCAATAAGACGACCAGTTTCAAGAAAAAGGCTAAAGGGAAGAAGAAGGGGAACTTCAAGAAGAACAGCAAGCAAGTTGCTGCTCAGGAGAAGAAACCCAATTATGGATCTAAGCCTGAGACTGAGTGCTTCTACTGCAAGCAGACTGGTCACTGGAAGCAGAACTGCCCCAAGTATTTGGCGGATAAGAAGGATGGCAAGGTGAACAAAGGTATATGTGATATACATGTTATTGATGTGTACCTTACTAGAGCTCGCAGTAACACCTGGGTATTTGGTACTGGTTCTGTTGCTAATATTTGCAACTCGAAACAGGGACTACGGATTAAGCGTACACTGGCAAAGGACGAGGTGACGATGCGCGTGGGAAATGGTTCCAAAGTCGATGTGATCACAGTCGGCATGCTACCTTTACATCTACCTTCGGGATTAGTATTGGACCTAAATAATTGTTATTTGATGCCAGCATTGAGCATGAACATTATATGCGGATCTTGTTTGATGCGAGACGGTTATTCATTTAAATCAGAGAATAATGGTTGTTCTATTTATATGAGTAATATCTTTTATGGTCATGCACCCTTAAAGAGTAGTCTATTTTTGATGAATCTCGATAGTAGTGATACACATATTCATAATGTTGAAGCTAAAAGATGCAGAGTTGATAATGATAGTGCAACTTATTTGTGGCACTGCCGTTTAGGTCATATCGGTATAAAATGCATGAAGAAACTCCATACTGATGGACTTTTGGAACCACTTGATTATGAATCACTTGGTACTTGCGAACCGTGCCTCATGGGCAAGATGACTAAAACGCCGTTCTCCGGTACCAGGGAGAGAGCAATAGATTTTTGGAAATCGTACATATAGATGTATGTGGTCCGATGAATGTTGAGGCTCGTGGCGGATATCGTTATTTTCTCACCTTCACACATGATTTAAGCAGATATGGGTATATCTACTTAATGAAGCATAAGTCTGAAACATTTGAAAAGTTCAAAGAATTTCAGAGTGAAGTTTAAAATCATCATAACAAGAAAATAAAGTTTCTACGATCTGATCGTGGAGGAGAATATTTGAGTTACGAGTTTGGTTTACATTTGAAACAATGCGGAATAGTTTCGCAACTCACGCCACCCGGAACACCACAGCATAATGGTGTGTCCGAATGTCGTAATCGTAATTTACTAGATATGGTGCGATCTATGATGTCTCTTACAAATTTACCGCTATCATTTTGGGGTTATGCTTTAGAGACAGCCGCATTCACGTTGAATAGGGCACCATCGAAATCCGTTGAGACAACACCTTATGAACTGTAGTTTGGCAAGAAACCAAAGTTGTCGTTTCTAAAAGTTTCGGGCTGTGATGCTTATGTGAAAAAGCTTCAACCTGATAAGCTCGAACCCAAATCGGAGAAATGTGTCTTCATAGGATACCCAAAGGAGACTGTTGGGTATACCTTCTATCACAGATCTGAAGGCAAGACATTCGTTGCTAAGAATGGATCATTTCTAGAGAAGGAGTTTCTCTCGAAAGAAGTGAGTGGGAGGAAAGTGGAACTTGATGAGGTAACTATACCTGCTCCACTATTGGAAAGTAGTTCATCACAGAAGCCGGTTTCTGTGACGCCTACACCAATTAGTGAGGTAGTTAATGATGATGATCATGGAACTTCATATCAAGTTACTAGTGAACCTCATAGATCAACCAGAGTAAGATCCGCACCAGAGTGGTACGGTAATCCTGTTCTGAAAGTCATGCTACTAGATCATGATGAACCTACGAACTATGAAGAAGCGATGGTGAGCCCAGATTCCACAAAATGGCTTGAGGCCATGAAATTTGAGATGGGATCCATGTATTGGAACAAAGTATGGGCTTTGGTTGACTTGCCTGATGATCGGCAAGCAATTGAGAATAAATGGATATTCAAGAAGAAGACTGACGCTGACGGTTCTATAAAGCTCGACTAGTTGCAAAAGGTTTTTGACAAGTTCAAGGGATTGACTACGATGAGACCTTCTCACCCGTAGCAATGCTTAAGTCTGCCCGAATCATGTTAGCAATTACCGCATTTTATGATTATCAAATTTGACAAATGGATGTAAAAACTGCATTCCTGAATGGATTTCTGGAAGAAGAGTTTTATATGATGCAACCAGAAGGTTTTGTCGATCCAAAGGGAGCTAACAAAGTGTGCAAGCTCCAGCGATCCATTTATGGACTGGTGCAAGCCTCTTGGAGTTGGAATAAACGCTTTGATAGTGTGATCAAAGCATTTGGTTTTATACAGACTTTTGGAGAAGCCTGTATTTACAAGAAAGTGAGTGGGAGCTCTGTAGCATTTCTGATATTATATGTGGATGACATATTACTAATTGGAAATGATATAGAATTTCTGGATAGCATAAAGGGATACTTGAATAAGAGTTTTTCAATGAAAGACCTCGGTGAAGCTGCTTACATATTGGGCATCAAGATCTATAGAGATAGATCAAGATGCTTAATTGGACTTTCGCAAAGCACATACCTTGAAAAAGTTTTGAAGAAGTTCAAAATCGATCAAGCAAAGAAAGGGTTCTTGCTTGTGTTACAAGGTGTGAAGTTGAGTAAGGCTCAATGCCCGACCACTGCAGAAGATAGAGAGAAAATGAAAGATGTTCCCTATGCTTCAGCCATAGGCTCTATAATGTATGCAATGCTGTGTACCAGACCTGATGTGTGCCTTGCTATAAGTCTAGTAGGGAGGTACCAAAGTAATCCATGAGTGGATCACTGGACATCGGTCAAGAACATCCTGAAATACCTGAAAAGGACTAAGGATATGATTCTCGTTTATGGAGGTGACAAAGAGCTCATCGTAAACGGTTACGTTGATGCAAGCTTTGACACTGATCCGGAAGATTCTAAATCGCAAACCGGATACGTGTTTACATTAAACGGTGGAGCTGTCAGTTGGTGCAGTTCTAAACAAAGCATTGTGGCAGGATCTACATGTGAAGTAGAGTACATAGCTGCTTCGGAAGCAGCAAATGAAGGAGTCTAGATGAAGGAGTTCATATCCGATCTAGGTGTCATACCTAGTGCATCGGGTCCAATGAAAATCTTTTGTGACAATACTGGTGCAATTGCCTTGGCGAAGGAATCCAGATTTCACAAGAGAACCAAACACATCAAGAGACGCTTCAATTTCATCCGGGATTTAGTCCAGGTGGGAGACATAGAAATTTGCAAGATACATACGGATCTGAATGTTGCAGACCTGTTGACTAAGCCTCTTCCACGAGCAAAACATGATCATCACCAAGGTTCCATGGGTGTTAGAATCATTAATGTGTAATCTAGATTATTGACTCTAGTGCAAGTTGGAGACTGAAGGAAATATGCCCTAGAGGAAATAATAAAGTTATTATTTATTTCCTTATATCATGATAAATGTTTATTATTCATGCTAGAATTGTATTAACTAGAAACATAATACATGTGTGAATACATAGACAAACAGATTGTCACTAGTATGCCTCTACTTGACTAGCTCGTTGATCAAAGATGGTTATGTTTCCTAACCATAGACATGAGTTATCATTTGATTAACGGGGTCACATCATTAGGAGAATGATGTGATTGGCATGACCCATTCCGTTAGCTTAGCTCATGATCGTTTAGTATTCTGCTATTGCTTTCTTCATGACTTATACATGTTCCTATGACTATGAGATTATGCAACTCCCGTTTACCGTAGGAACACTTTGTGTGCTACCAAACATCACAACATAACTGGGTGATTATAAAGGTGCTCTACAGGTGTCTCCAAAGGTACTTGTTGGGTTGGCGTATTTCGAGATTAGGATTTGTCACTCCGATTGTCGGAGAGGTATCTCTGGGCCCTCTCGGTAATGCACATCACTTAATCCTTGCAAGCATTGCAACTAATGAGTTAGTTACGGGATGATGTATTACGGAACGAGTAAAGAGACTTGCCGGTAACGAGATTGAACTAGGTATTGAGATACCGACGATCGAATCTCGGGCAAGTAACATACTAAGGACAAAGGGAACAACGTATGTTGTTATGCGGTTTGACCGATAAATATCTTCGTAGAATATGTGGGAGCCAATATGAGCATCCAGATTCCGCTATTGGTTATTGACCGGAGACATGTCTCGATCATGTCTACATAGTTCTCGAACCCGTAGGGTCTGCACGCTTAACGTTACGATGACGGTTATATTATGAGTTTATATGTTTTGATGTACCGAAGGTTGCTCGGAGTCCCAGATATGATCAAGGACATGACGAAGAGTCTTGAAATGGTCAAGACATGAAGATTGATATATTGGAAGCCTATGTTTGGATGTCGGAAGTGTTCCGGGTGAAATCAGGATTTTACCGGAGTACCGGGAGGTTACTGGAACCCCCGGGAGCTTAATGGGCCTATATGGGCCTTAGTGGAAATAAAGGGAAGCAAGGGGAGTGTGGGGCGCGCCCCCCCAAGGCCCAAACCGAATTGGTTTAGGGCAAGGGGGGCTGGCCCCCTCTTTCCTTCTTCTCATCTTTCTTTCCTTCTCTCGAATCCTATTGCAACTAGGAAAAGGGGGAGAGTCCTACTCCCGGTGGGAGTAGGACTCCTCCTGGCGCGCCCTCTCCCTGGCCGGCCGCACCCCCCTTGCTCCTTTATATACGGGGGTAGGGGGCACCCTAGAGGCACAATAATTGATCTGTTTGATCTTTTAGCCGTGTGCGGTGCCCCCCTCCACCATAGTCCACCTCGATAATACTGTAGCGGTGCTTACGCGAAGCCTTGCGTCGGTAGAACATCAACATCGTGACCACGCCGTCGTGCTGATGAAACTCTCCCTCAACACTCGGCTGGATCGTAGTTCGAGGGACGTCATCGGGCTGAACGTGTGCTGAACTCGAAGGTGTCGTACGTTCAGTACTTGATCGGTCGGATCGTGAAGACGTACGACTACATCAACCGCTTTGTGCTAACGCTTCCACTTTCGATCTACGAGGGTACGTGGACAACACTCTCCCCTCTTGTTGCTATGCATCACCATGATCTTGCGTGTGCGTAGGAATTTTTTTGAAATTACTACGTTGCCCAACACATACATCACGTTGGTCATGCTTTAATTAATTCTCCCACTTCTAAACATGATCTTCTAATAAAAGATGTTCTACATGTCCCACAAGCAAACAAAAATCTTGCCTCTGTGTCTCGTTTAACAGCCAATAATAATGTCTTCTTTGAAACTCACCCCGAGTATCTTCTCATAAAGGATCAGGCAACGAGGGAGCTCCTCCATCACGGTAGATGCATTGGAGGACTTTACCCCATCTCATCCGGAGCATTTCGTCGAAAGCGTCGTCGTCAAGCCTACTCTGTCATCAAACCTTCTTTGGCAAGGTGGCATCAAAGATTAGGACATCCTTCGTCAGTCATAGTTGAGCAAGTAGTGAATAAAGACAGTCTTCCACTGTCAAGTAGTCAAGATAATGAGTCTATATGTGATGCTTGTCAATGTGCCAAGAGTCATCAACTCCCTTATCCTAAATCTCATAGTGTGTCATATGCTCCTTTGGAACTTATTTTTAGTGATGTATGGGGTCATGCAAGAGATTCTTTTGGAAGACAAAAATTTTATGTTAGTTTTATTGATGACTACAGTAAATTCATTTGGATATACTTGCTCAAATATAAATCTAAAGTTTTCTCCACTTTCCAAGAGTTTCAGAAACTTGTTGAACGTCGATTCAATAAGAAAATTATCGTAGTCCAAAGTGACTGGGGAGGGGAGTATGAAAAATTAAACTCCTTCTTTCGTGACATTGGGATTGAACATCATGTATCTTGTCATCATGCACATCAACAGAACGGCTTGGCAGAACGTAAGCACCGTCATATTGTTGAAGTAGGATTATCCCTCGTTGCTCATGCTTCCATGCCTCTAAAATATTGGGATGAAGCTTTCATTCCTGCCACATATCTCATTAATCGCTTACCTAGTAAAGTGATGGGGAATATAACTCCTTTGGAAAAATTGTTCCATCAAAAGCCAGATTACAATTCTCTAAAAATCTTTGGATGTGCTTGCTACCCAAATCTTCGTCCCTACAATCGACATAAGCTTGATTTTTGATCTACCCAATGTGTCTTCATTGGCTATAGCAATCTTCATAAAGGGTACAAGTGTCTAGAAATTGCTATCGGACGCATCTACATCTCTAGGGATGTCGTCTTTGATGAGACTCTTTTTCCTTTTGCAAAATTACATCCTAATGCCGGTGCTCTTCTTCGTGCTTAAATTTCTCTTTTATCTGATCCTTTGTCTCCTTCTGATCACGGGGAAGAATTAAAAGCAAATGATCAAGTGAGTAGTTTAGAAAAAGTTGTAGCAGAAAATGCTGATTCTAATGGAAAAAAATAGAATGTGTTTATGATTTCATGTGTGCAGAAACAGACGAAAGGGGCGTTGGATATCAGGCAGATTTGCCTGTGCACGACAGTCCCCGAAGCTCTTGATCCGATGAAGATCGCGGGGCCAGGCGTACTGCGACGCATGCCCCGTCGCCAAGTGGCAGGCTTCAACCGGTTTATGAGGCCTTGACCGACCGGAGTGTCAGCAGGGCCCCAGGCAACATGGGCCTCCGCAGTCCCACTCTCAACAGGCCGACCAGCGCGGGTCCCAGCCTCCGCAGTCCCGCTCGCGACAGGCCGACCAGCGCGGGTCCCAGCGATAGCGCACAGGGACGTTCGCCCGACTCCCCTATCGTGTCGGCTGTGTTGGATCTGGAGTCTGACGACGCGTCAAACAAGGGGGATTCACCGGGATCTGCTGTGCCCGAGCCAGGATCTTCTGTGCCCGAGCCATGCATTACAGAAACACAAGCGCCCTTATCAATTCCACCACGACACACCAGATCACAATCGGGAATTTTTAAGCTCAAGGAATACAAAGATGGTACAGTCAGGTATGACAGTCATAAATGTGTTTTTCTTACTAGTACCGGTGAACCTGATAATTTGCATGATGCACTTGCGCATAAAGAATGGAAAGGGGCCATGGACAATGAATATCAAGCTCTCATGAAAAATAAGACCTGGCATCTAGTACCGCCTAAAAAGGGCCAGAATGTGATTGATTGCAAATGGGTCTATAAAATTAAAAGAAAGTCAGATGGCAGTATAGACAGATACAAGGCTAGATTGGTTGCAAAAGGTTTCAAACAAATATTTGGCATTGATTACGAGGACACATTCAGTCCAGTTGTTAAGGCCGCTACTATTAGACTTGTTCTATCAATTGTTGTTTCCAGAGGGTGGAGTCTTAGACAACTAGATGTTCAGAACGCGTTTCTTCATGGTGTTCTTGAGGAAGAAGTGTTCATGCGGCAACCACCAGGGTATGAGAATAAAAGCACACCTCACTAGTAGAAAAAGGACCTAATGTGAGACACATTAGTCCCGGTTCGATTTTGGCCTAGTACTAATGGCACCATTAGTGCCGGTTCGAACGGCTATGCATTAATGCCGGTTCGTGTTGAACCTTTAGTACCGGTTCGTGCCACGAACCGGTGCTAATGGGGTGGTGGCAGGCTGGCGTCAGGCCGGGGCCCCATGATCACCTTTAGTACCGGTTCGTGGCACAAACCCGTACTAAAGGGCTAACCTTTAGTACCGGTTCGTGCCATGAACCGGGACTAGTGGGGTCTGACCTATAGTCCCGGTTGAAGACACAAACCGGGACTATATGGCAATTTTCAAACTCTACCCCCCCCCCCCCCCCCCCCCCCCGCGCGTGTATCGTCATTCAGTTTTGAAAAAATCAAAAGAAAATGATAAAAACTTCAGAAAACAAAATCCTTCGAAAGGTAGTTATAGTACTACACCTACTAGTTATGAAAATTTGAAAACTTAAATTCGGACATGTTTTGCAAAAAGTGTAGGGAAAATGTAAAACTGCTATAACTTTTGCACACGATGTCGGAAAAAACGTATAATATATCAAAAAATTCAGCACGAAAATACGCATCCTGTTTGCAATTTTTTAGAATCCTCAAATTCCAAAAGGAAAAAAAAGATATGCTCAAATTTCAGTTTTTTTTAATTGTGGTCAAACTACTTATTCAAGAAGTATTAATGTTACTACATAATTATTCAAGAATATTAATGTTACTAAATAATTATTTCAATTTTCTGAATTTTGGTCAAATCTGGTCAAACTATGGTCAAACTATGGTCAAACTTATTCAAGATATATTAGTGTTACTAAATAATTATGGTTTTTTAGAATAATAGTTTCAAACTCAAATGGTGAAACGAGTGACCTAATGCTCAAGCTAAACTGCTGAGGGTTAATAGGATTGACAGCTTACATTTGTCAGGAAAACAACAAGTGCAGACTTGGAAAGTAGGGGGAATAGAACTCCGAAGTTAAGCGTGATCAGGCTGGGGGAGTGAGAGGATGGGTGACCGACCAGGAAGTTAGACGATTTGGAATGAGTGATCCACACTTGAGCAGTTAAGAGGGGTGATTAGAGACTAAATCATCAAATAATTCAATTCAGAAAACTGAAAATCGAAAAAAATCAAAAAAAATTCCAAAATTTTCAAAAAAAATCAAAAAAAACCTTTAGTACCGGTTGGTAACACCAACCGGTACTAATGGTCCCCCATGCCACGGCGCGAGCTCACGCCACGTGGTGGGCCTTTAGTGGCGGGAACCGGCACTGAAGGCCCTTACGAACCGGTTTTAAAGCTCTGTTTTCTACTAGTGCCTCATTTTGTTTGCAAGCTAGATAAAGCTCTATATGGGCTGAAGCAAGCTCCAAGAGCATGGTACTCCAAGTTAAGTACTCAATTGCAGAAGCTTGGGTTTGCTCCCTCCAAGGCAGACACCTCATTATTCCTTTATAAAAAAGGCAACATTACTATGTTTGTTCTTGTTTATGTTGATGACATAATTGTTGCTAGTTCCAGTTAAGATGCCACCACTTGTTTGCTTCAAGATCTCAACACCGAATTTGCTCTAAAGGATTTGCGCAATCTTCATTATTTCCTTGGTATAGAGGTAAAACAGATAAAAGATGGAATACTTCTAACACAGGAGAAATACACCACAGATATTCTCAGAAAAGTGGGGCTAGAACATTGCAAGCCTGTAAGTACACCACTCTCAACTACAGAAAAACTTACAGTTGAGGTAGGCGAAGCTCTTGGTCCTGAGGATGCCACAAAGTACAAAAGTGTTGTTGGTGCTTTGAAGTATTTGACTTTAACTCGTCCAGATATTTCTTATTCTATTCACAAAGTGTGTCAATATTTGCATGCACCCACTACATCTCATTGGACCATAGTCAAAAGAATTGTGAGGTATCTAAAATTTACAATGGGGCTTGGAATCAAAATCATTAAGTTCCCATCTATGCTTGTCAGTGCCTATTCAGATGCAGATTGGGCAGGATGTGCTGATGATAGGAGGTCTACAGGTAGATTTGCTGTATTTCTGGGGTCAAATTTGGTGTCATGGAGTGCAAGGAAACATGCTACTATCTTGAGATCCAGTACTGAAGCAGAGTACAAAGCTTTAGCTAATGCCACTGCTGAGATTATGTGGATTCAGACTCTACTTTATGAGTTAGGAATTCAGGTTCCTCAAGCTGCAAGGTTATGGTGTGATAATATTGGTGCAACCTACCTCTCAGCAAATCATGTATTCCATGCACGCACAAAACACATAGAAGTTGATTTTCACTTTGTCAGAGAGAGAGAGAGTAGCTCACAAGCTACTTGACATCAAGTTCATTCCAATAGGAGATCAACTTGCTGATGGTTTTACCAAACCGCTTACTATGAGACGGCTAGATGAATTCATGTACAATCTAAACCTAGACAAACTTTCATAGGTTTGGATTGAGGGAGGA
Source organism: Triticum aestivum (assembly GCF_018294505.1). Taxonomy (NCBI): domain Eukaryota; kingdom Viridiplantae; phylum Streptophyta; class Magnoliopsida; order Poales; family Poaceae; genus Triticum; species Triticum aestivum. The sequence continues at coordinate 734,946,961 of NC_057800.1, forward strand.
TGTTAGAGAATAGCTTAAGATAGAGATAGGTCTGGTAGTCTGTTTGAATTACTTTCTATCTCTTCTTCTGTACCTGCGTGTACATCTCTTCCTCTCTCTCTCGTGTACTTCACGGACGTATCCTTGCGATCGTCTACAACTTGTAAGCCACGGCATATTCACTATATATACAAACCACGCGGCCCGAGAGGGTTATACGCTTCCTGCAACCTTACAGTAAGCAGTGATGTCACTAGGTAGTGTACGTCAGCCATGAGCTACTATAGTCGGTTCCCTGTACTATATAGGGGCTGAAGCCTCTCTTTGGAAATCATTCCACTCCCATCAATTCAAGTAGTACTCCTTTCTCAAGTGCAGCTCCATCAGTGTATGCTTCACTAGTGTGTGTGGGCGCGCGTACTAGCCTAGAGAGCTTGAGCGCAAGTAGTACTAGCACTTAGCTCTTCAGCCGATTGACTATCAGTGTACTCGAGTGCTAGCGAGTAGTTCTAGGGTAACATTTCCATTCACAGAACCGAATTCAACTGCTGGCGTTGATAAACTGAAAAGCTTGATTACTCCAACATTAATAAGCATGATGGAAATGTACTAGATTAAAACCATATCACGACAATCTAGTTCGATCAACGATTATGTGTGGCAATACAAAATACTACAAGACTAGGTTCCAACCGACAGTTAACTAACCTTTCTTGCTGCTAGTTAGGAAAATATCAATTCTGAGAAATTAGCACTGCAGATTCTAGAGACTAAACAATACTAAAACGTGTCTAAATACGGCATCCGTATCTACAGTTCTAGACAAATGTAATACAAGTAATTCGGGAAGGAGGTGTAGATAACAGAGTAGTACTAAACTGGATTGAGTTAAGTAACTGAATCTAAACGAGTATGTGAACTTAACCATACTAGGTTATGCTCTTACAGTACTATAAACTGGCAGCGAACCGAGCATATGGAGTTGCTGCAGGAGCGACGAAGAAGGGGAAGGCGATGCTACGGAATTGCGGGCGGTGTTGCCGGCCGGGAGTTGTGGCCTTGGGCATACGGGCCGGCACTGCCCAACACGGCCTGCAGACCGAGCCAGACCGTAGACGCCGCCGCGACGCCGGATGCCTGCACAGTCTAGGGTTGAGGACAGATTGAGCCACTGGGCCATGTGGTGTGTGGGTGGATGGGTTATATTGGGCTGAATGCTTAATTAATAGCGGCCGTGTTTCCTTTTTGTCATAATATATACACACACATAAACCGCTAAAAAAATACGCACATAATCTTTTGGCAAATACTGAATAGTCATCAATTGGACGAACAATGGACGGTCAATTTTCAGGGGTTGGGGTTTTTCATGAATTGGTACACGCAATGTGGAGCACTGTGCAGAGGGAAATAGTTTATTTGAGACACAAGGGAAGAGGGGAGCGGGGAAACTATAGGAGAATGCTTTCCTCGTGCAATTAGGCCGACCAATTTGAAATGGGCTAGACGCATGCGGCACTTGAAAATTTGTTCTCTGAAATAGAGATTTTTGTTCTTACTCAGGGACTCCATCATACTGAACATCAAGCGGGACATATATCACCGGTGCATGTTACTCTTTGAATTCTGCACACGAGTGAAAATTGAAGGAAATGTGTGCTACCATATTGTGTTTCCATTTTTTGCGGAACCGGAATACAAAAAACCGGGAAACAAATACCGAAATGTAAGTGAATAGGTTGCTCATCACCATCTAGTCTGGAACCTCAAAACTATCAACTGGTGTATTGTTCTTGTGTATTTGTAGCTAGTTAGCTTTAGGCATGTACTAGCACGTAAAAGAGGGCTTTAGGCTTGATCAAGAGATAGATATGTTTGTGCCAAGCAGGGGCCTCCGTCAGGGGGACCCGTTATCACCTTATTTGTTTCTCTTATGTGCAGAAGGGCTTTCAAGTGATCTAGCTCAACAAGAGGAGGTTTGTGGCATAGAGGGTGTTCGGGTGTGCAGAAATGCACCATCAGTATCTCATTTATTATTCGCTGATGATTCCTTATACTCATGAAGGCAGATATGATTAATGCAACCTCGTTGAGATCAGTGCTTGATGCTTATTGTGCTAATTCAGGCCAGCTTATTAGTGAAGCCAAATGCAGTATTTTTTTCAGTCCAAATGTTGATGTGGAAATAAAAGCCCAGATGTGTACTGAACTTAATATCCACACTGAAGCAATTTCTGAAAAGTACCTGGGCCTACCCTCTATGGTGAGGCTGGATAAAAGTGATAGTTTTGTTTATTTGCTTGAAAGGATCATCGAAAGATTGAAGGGATGGAAGGAGAAGCTACTTTCCATAGGGGCGAAAGAAATTCTCTTGAAGGCAGTAATTCAGTCCATTCTAGTGTTTGCCATGGCTGTTTTTAAGATCCCCAAAAAATTATGCAAAGAGATGAATGATGCTATGTCTGCCTTTTGGTGGGGAGATTCTGAGGATCAAAAGAAGATGCATTGGTTTTCTTGGTGGAGAATGTGTGTTCCAAAAAAGTTGGGTGGCACGGGATTTCGAGATCTATTTTCATTTAACATGGCTATGCTCTCAAAACAGACATGGAGATTGCTAAATAATCCCGACTCACTTTGTGCTCAAGTCTTGAGAGCGAAATATTATCCTGATGGGAAATTATTGAATGCAGGTCCAAAAAAAGGCTCTTCCTACAGCTGGCAGAGCATTTTTGCAGGACTACAAACTTTTAAGCGTGGACACATTTGGAGAGTTGGCTTAGGAGAAAAAAATTAACATTTGGGAGGACCATTGGATCCCAAATAGTCATTCCAGGAAAGTTTTTACCAGGAGGGGAAACTGTATTTTGCGTACTGTTGATGAGTTGATTGATCAACATAATGGTAGCTGGGACAAACAACTTATCAGAGATATTTTCATACCCATTGATGCGAACAATATTCTTGCAATCCCGTTGAGTCCACATCTACAGGAAGATTTTGTGGCATGGCATAAGACAAAAAACTTTTTGTTCTCTGTCCGTTCTGCCTATCACATTGAATGGGATCATCAGTTCGGCGCATGAACTAGAAGAGAAGATGGGCAAGGCTCTGCTGAACCGAACCCGGTGTGGGACATTTTATGGAAGCTGAAAATTCCAAGTAAGATTAAGGTGTTTATATGGAAGGCTCTGCATGGTATAGTTCCAGGCATGGTGATTCTTGCTTCGCGACACATACCCGTCTCACCACAGTGCCCTATTTGTCGGTCGGGTCCGGAGAATATTCGGCACTTGTTATTTACATGCACTCATGCACGGAAGGTTTGGTCTGCGCTCGGGCTCCTGGATATCATTGATGATGCACTGATTGCAGACATGTCAGGATCAGTAATACTTGAGCATATTATTTGCAACCCAAACAGGAAGTCGCCGGTCCTGGGTATGTTAGGATTGCAAGAGTCAGTAGCCGTTGCGTGTTGGTATGTATGGTGGCAAAGGAGGGAAGTAGTGAAGGGCGAAACTGTAGCAGAACCCCCCCGGGCGGCCTTTGTGATTCAGGCTCTAACATCAAATTTTGGAGTTGTTTCCCATTCCAGTAAACCACATGAAATAACGTGGGAAAATCCAAGCCGAGGATGTTATAAATTAAATACAGATGCTGCTTTCCGCCAAGATGGTTCAGGTGCATTTGGGGTCATCATACGTAATAGTGCAGGTGAGGCTGTAGCAGGAGCTGCAAGTCCTTTTCATACGGCCTTTGATATTGCCTCGGCGGAGGCCCTTGCACTGCTAAAAGGAGTAGAATTAGTTGAGAAGTTGGGCTGCACCCATATCACATGTGAGTCCGATTCATTGGAGCTCATTCAGGCATGCAATGGGGAGCTGGAGATCTATGGTCCTTATTCTGCGACTTTAGCTGACTGCTCTGCGAGAGCCAAGATGATTGATGGAGTTTCTTTCTCCCACTGCCCTGGGGAAGCCAATCGAGTTGCTCACCTTCTGGCGAAGCACTCTTATGATACTCAGTCTGCATTTGATTGGGATGGAGATCCACCCAATTTCATTCTTCCTTATGTAATAAATGATGTAACTCTTTTGACTGTGAAATAAAACACCAATAGGCTTTCCCTTCAAAAAAAAGAGGACTTTAGGCTAGATCAGTACATATGGTTATTCTACTATGCTTTAGGGGCTATTTTGTGCTCCCAAGGTTCGTGGATATGTGGTGCAACCATGTTCCAAAGCCATGGGACGAGAAAATCTATGTGCTCGCATGGCTTGAGGTGCTACGATGATCTTTCAATGGGAGTATATGCAAAAACCGAATGTTCCTGGCCTCAAAGTTCTTTGAAACATTTAGGTCAAAATTCTAGTTATCTAGTATAGCATGTTATAAATGTTTCCTCCAAGTTCAACCCATGTCCAAGAAATATAAAAACAATGCTTGGAGAGCCCATTCTCTACTACCATTCATTCGTATCTGAGTTTTCACCTTTTTGTTTCTCAATATGTACTTGACAAGAGCGGCAAAAATTTGTTTTACCTTTCCACTTTTCTCAATATGCTTCATCGACATTACTTGTGAGTGTTCTATGATGCATTGGGCACTAGTAACTATGGGTATGCCGTCATCATCAAAGACCACATCAAAAATCTAAAGGTCTTCAGCCTTAGTGATGCTGCACAATTGGCCTCCAAGGAATGCAATATCAATGATGCATACGAAGATGGCCATCATCATCAAAGATGGTCTTCACCCTTCCTGGCTCTGACCAAGACCAACGGGTAATTCCGACGGTTGGAGGTCATGAGAGCGACAGCGTCATCGGGGCTTGATCGCATCAACACCTTGTTGACCAAATAAGTCTATAACACATGGCCGAAGATGGTGTCCATCTCAGGAAACGACCCAGTTGTACCGGTGAAAGGATTATGCAAGAGACATCTATGCTTTTTATCGGCATCGACACAGTCGAGGACGGGCCAGCTACCGGTAGAGCCACACATTTTGCTTTCTTGGGGAAGCTAGCGGAGCGAGTTGATTGTGCCGAGCCGCCCTGGAAGGATTTGAGGCAGCACCCGTCGGGGACGACCCACAGTGGTTGGTGCCATGCTGGGGAGGCATGGTGGCGCACCGCCGATCGCCAGGAGGAGCAAACGGCTCGGAAGTTGGCACAATCTGCGGCGGTCGGGACGTGGGTCACGACAGCCGATGAGAATGAGATTCGACGGGAGCTCGGGCCATAGCATGAGTGGTACGCTCGCCATGTTTATGCATGTCTAGTTTTTTTTGCATCGAAGTGGGACCTTTATTAAGAAATTAACATTTGGTTACAATCCGTCCGTAGGCACGAAATAGGAAACTCGGGGCTTAGATCAAGCCAGCTCTCAGTTCCAGCAAGCTAAACGAGAGCACAGGTGAGCAGGAACATTAGCATCCCTACTGACATGATTAAGTAAGAGAGAGGGGAAGCTGGCACCAATATCATCTAATTCCTTCAAGATAGGCGCTGCAACTGACCAAGTGTTGCTGCGTGATTGCCATAGACTACCTAGCTCTAACCAGCCAGTCTCCAATATCACATGTGAGAAACCTGAAAGTTGCCTTGAAAATCCGCATATTCCTCTGGCAATGGGTTCGAGGCCGACTGCCTTCGGGCATGGAGATGCGTAAGCGTAATGGCCCTGGGGACGGCCTTTGTCTCATTTGCATGGTACCGGAAGACTGCAACCACATCTTCTTCCGGTGCCTGGCAGCGTAGTTCCTCTGGAACTGCTTCCGGGAGGTTGTTGGTGGCGGTTGGTGCCACGACAACCTTCCGGACTTGTTCGGGGAGATCCTTAGGCTCCCCAGTCCTAGATGTGGCCCCACCTGGGTGGCTATGGGTACCCTAGCATGGACCCTCTGGTGCATCCGCAATAAACTAGTCATCGAACGCGTGATTCCTTGCCGTGTGACTGATGCAATCTACAAAATGTGTGGCTTCTTACAGCTATAGAGACCGCTTAGCAAGCGGCGCAATCGGGACGTCATCGACAACATCATCACGGGTCTCCGCTCCTTGGCTGCAGCATTAGCTCCACCACCGCCGCCACCCCCTCCTGAGCCGGATTAGTTTTTTTTCTCTTTGTTTGGGGCTTGTCTTGCTGTGCCCCCAGCGATGATTTGAGACTACTTTGAACTGACTTGTTGGATTCTTGGTGTTGTTGCCAGGGGCGGAGCCAGGGGGGCGAGGGGGCCCAGACCCCCCAATCACTCGGCCACCCCCATCGATTTTCAGGAGGGGGGGGGGGGATGTAGAAGCCAAACACACAAAGGCTTGGGCCCGTTAGATGGAAAGGTTATTTCTGGATCGGATCCACCTGCGCCTACTCGCTCGTTGCTCGACTACCCGCCGTCGCAACCCTAAAAAAAGGCTACCAGCCGCCGTCCCCGTGCACTAGGGCATCACCAGCATCTGGCAGGGATGTGTGTGTTCGTCGATCGCCCCCGTGTGCTAAGGCATCGCCAGCATCCGATAGTGATGGGTGTGTTCGTCAGCCATCACACCTCGATGATATCCATGTGTCAGGCGCTGAAATTTAACTATCAGAACAACATTATAGGACTAGCTCTGGATCTAAGGTAATCGTATTACGTTTCATGCCTGGGATATCACATGTTATTACTATTACTAGATCGGTATAAAACTGCTGGACGCTAGATACTGTTTGTCTGGTCAGTTATAAATTACATATTGGCTATATACGTAATCCCCAACTAATATTCCAATATATTTAGCATACAAACTGCCGACCAAATATTCTGGCGCAAGTAGAAATTACACAACAAGCTAGTAGAATCCAAAGTACGCCATATGAGATTCAGCATTTCTTCCATGTGTTTTTTTTTGTGTTAGTGCTACAACCAAACTACTAAAAATCTACATACCTAAAAGTACTTGACGTACAATTTTTTTCCGGTAGTGATAATTGAATTAAAAAAAATTTGACCCCCCCCCCCCCCCCCCCCCCCGCTCAAATCCTGGCTCCACCCCTGGCTGTTGGTTTATAGCGGGCGTTAACCCTTTTTCGTACAAACCTCAAAGTTGAGCAAATATTATTCCTTCCCGGAAGGCTAGAAGTTCAGCTTTGAATGGGTCGGTCATGCCGTGTAAAGATCCATGCTCTGAGAAAGGCGTTGATTAATACTAGACATAGGATTCGACAGTTGCATTATACCAGGTGGACACGATATGACTGTACATATAGAAGCGCGCCATGAGGAGAGAGTTCTGGTCCGTATCCGAAAAGAATATGTAGATTCTTGGAATTTGATCCAGTGTGTTCCAAACAGGAGTTCTTTGTTGATGTAAAATGTGATGCCTAGTCTCTTCCATCAGATCGGTCTTTTGGTTACATTGGCTAGAGCATGCACTTCTACATGCTATCAGAGCCAAGAGGTCTCGAGTTCAAGACCCGGCTGGCGCAATTAAATTGCAGCCCAATTTCGATCCACGTTTAGGCTTGAGGAAGCCACACGTGAGGGGGGTGTTGACGTAAAATATGCTGCCTAGTCTCTTCCATCAGATCGGTCTTTTCGTTGCATTGGCTAGAGCATGCACTTCTACATTCTTCTGCCTTCTGGACCCAAAGCATAGGATGCACGCAACACACACATACAACTAAAGCCCAGCTCCATCTATATATATTGGCCCAGTACCGGCACATAATTCCTTGCAGCTCAATCACTCAACAGAGGAAAGGGTTCTAAAGAAGACAAGATCATTGGCAGGACGAGTGTGCAAGCCGCGACAGATGACGTCGACTTCGTCGTGGTCTGAACTCCCACCGGAACTCCTCGGCCTCATCACCAGCATGATCCCTAGCACAGTCCATCTTGCATGTTGTCGAGCCTTCTGCCGGTCGTGGCGCTTGGCTCTGCATCGTTAAGGTACTCCGGTGTGCCAGCAGCCATGGGTCCTCCAATTGGAAGGGTATGTTTTTGCTTCATTCGATCACGCAACTGGTATCGCATCCCCTCCATCCCCCATAATGCGGCCTGCGTCGGCTCTTCTAATGGCTGGCTCGCCATGAATTGCACCTGTGCCAAGATGAAACACACCTATCTCTTGCACAACCCCTTTTTTAGAAAAACCGTAAGACTCCTTGAGCTTGATGACACCATCGGCAATGCCCTGAATTGGTTTCAGATGCGCAAGGTGCTCGTACGGTCGACTCGGATGACCTTGTCGTCTTCATGACCAACAACACAAACTGCCCCATCATTTTCATCCGCCCAGGAAAGGATGTTTGGTTGCCCAAGCCAAATTGTACTACCTTCACGCACATCGTCGATATTGCATTCCTTGGAGACATATTTCACGGAATCATTCGGTGGGAGGACCTCTTCTCCTTTCATGTTGACTTCGACGGCAATGGAGTACCCATAGTCATCAATATCAAGTGCATCATACAAAATCCAATGGGCGGTGATAATTCCAGTGTGCGGAGCGACGACAAAGATGAGGAGACAACTAGTGACGAAAATGTGGGCGCGGAGGAGGACAAGGATGATTACAAGGTGCTTAAGCAAGAGGCTTAAACAAGAGGACGAAGAGGCTGGTGATGATTATGCACTTAAAGAAGAGGGTGACAAAATTACCGATGACATCGAGTATATATGGGAAGAAGTGGATGGTCGTCCGGCAGCTAATGCTATACCATTCCCGCCATCAGGTACTTGTTGAATCATGTGGGAAGTTACTAATGGTGAGACGACAACTAGTGCAATAACATTCACGCGGTTTCAGTTTCACCCGCAGAGTGGACGTATTCAAGGCAGATGTTATCACAGGCATGTGGGTGCCGATGACGGCTAGTCTAAACGGCCATGCGATTTTCATTAGCAAACTCTTTTCCATGTCCATTTCGGCTTGTTGGGAGACGATAAAAGAGGATGATATTGTGTTCGATGACACAGGCGAGGTGTTCAACCTGAGGTCCGAGAGCATTAGCGCATCAAAGGATCATGTCTTCGATATATATTCCTTGACATGGATCTTTTCCCCAGAGTTAGTAGTCTGAAGCAGCTGTTTTCTTTTGGTTATTCTATTCTACTTACGTATCTCTATACCAATATCTTTATCTTTATCTTTACCTAATATTAAAGGGAGGATTATTTCTCCACTTTTTTTGTCCATGATGGGACCACAAGTTTTTCGTCCGTGTCCGGTCCCTATATGTCGCTACGTAAGTGCTACCTGTATTGGCTCGTCCGGGAAAAAGAAAAATTCTGAACCAGAAAAAACAAATGCGAAAGGCAGGATTTGATCTCTGGAATACTGGGTTGATACACAAGGGGCTAACCAGCTCAGCTATGCTGCTATTTGTGTTTAAATTAAGGGTCTAACTCTTTTAATACAGGAGTGGGTATGTGGAAATAAGGTTTCACTGCAATGAGGCCGGTCCAACTAATCGACCACCTGGCCTCAGCCCGTTTAACAACGCAGCCGCATTAAATCGATTATCTGGCCTGAAATTATTAAATAGTCCCATCTTTTTTGCGGGGATTAAATAGGTCCCATCTTGTTTTCTTATATTCAATCCATCCAATTTATATCACTCTTTCAAGTTCCTAGGTATCAATGAAGTGTCCTGCGAATCATTAAGGGAGAATGACAAGGGATGAGGAATGGAATGGAAAAATCTTTGGCCCAGCCACGTGATGGAACGATTCGGAAGGCGGCCATTTGGTCGGTAAATACCACTGCCGTTATTTGGTAGTCTTTACGAGATAGACGATTTTGTGACTGCTACAAGGATTGGTGGCATGTGGACATCCATGTTTATGTAGTTTCTTCAAAATTGTAGCCATCATATTTTATTATGTTTTTTATTATTTATCGGGTCCAAACTGTTACTTTCTTAGGTCGATCTATTCATTATTCTGATCCGTGCTTGACTCTTTCAATTGAAGTGCACTAAAGTGGATGTACTAGCTATGTGGTTTGTATTCCACTAATGTGTATTTGAATCACTGAAGCCCTGTTTGGAATCACTCCGCCCCGCTCCACTCCGCGGAGTTGTGGAGCTGGGCTTTAGCCGCTCTGTGAAAACGAGCTACAGCCTGCTCCACTCCGGGAGCGGAGTTGAGGGAGTGGAGTGGAACCGAACAGGCACTGAATATATTTAACTATAACAATCTTTTTGCGGGGAGGTATGAGGAAGACATGCATGAAAAAAGTGATTGATTAAATGGTCTATATTGTTTTTCTCACTAATTTGTTTTTTGTTTATTTAAATCCTTCATTTTTACAAGAGAATTAAATAGATGTTTCACTTGATTTTATGTGTTATTATTGGGCTAGGGCCATATGATATTTTATGTAGTTTTCTTATAAAGAATGCTCTTATATTTTTTTTTTCTTTGTGTTAGCAGCAAGCCATGCCTATGGTGTGTGCTGCGTCCGAGTCTTGTGGCCGTTGGACGCCAGCAGCATTGAGCGCATCGTGTGTGCGTGTGTGTGGCGCATGGGCCTGTCCATGTGGTTGAACGTGTGTGTGTGGAGGTAGCCGTTGGCGCGCGGGGAGGGAGTACGTTGAGCTAGTCCATCGCAGGCTTGCCGCGCCTGGACGTGTGCGTGCATGTCGGGGTGGGCGCGGTAGGAGCGGGCTGGACGGGTGCTCAACTTGGGCAGGGACGTGGGTGCGTGCCCAGTGCGTCCCTGGGATATAAGACTCCCCGTGTAATGGTGTTGCCAAGTGTGGAGTGGTGCTCAAGTTCGAGCTTGAGGGAAACGGCCGTCGTTGCGGCCGCGGCGTTCGTGCGCCGGCAAAGTCCACTGTCCACCTGTGTCTTTTTCTTCCTTCTTCTACCTCGGTTCGCATCACAGAGCGAGAGAGAGCGAAAGGTGGCCGAGAGCTAGGGCTAGACGGCAACAACAATTGGTATATAGAGCCAAGTTCGAGGGGCGGCCTTGGTCCGCGACGCGCGCGGTGCGCGGCGGACATGAAGGTCTTGGCAACGGCGCGTGGCGAGCGCGTGGCGTCGGCAACGCGCGGCGAGTCCACGGCGATGTGGCGTGATGCCGTGCGCACGACGAGCAGCGGCGGTCGCGGAGACGAGGAGGTCGCGGAGGACCTGCGTGGTGCTGCAGAGGCCGCGGCGGCTCGGCGCAACAACCGTGGAGGCGCTGCGCTGCGGTTGAGGCTAAAGCGGTGCAGGGCAATAAACCATGGCGACGAGCTTGTCGCGTCAGGCGCGTGTATGGGCGCGCGCCGGGCGCGCTGGGTACGTCGGGTCCACGGCGGGTCGTGCGTGATCGTGTGCATGAGCCGGGGCGTGCAGGGCGTGGCTCGGCTCGGAGAAGACGAAGCTCCTGGGCATGCTGGATCGGCTGCGTTGATCGCGTTGGTGCGTGATCAAGGCCGCGAGCTGGGGGCGTGTGGAGCACGGGGTCGATCACCGAGGACGTGACCGCGTCACCGCACTGGAGACGGCCGCGTCGTTCGCGTTCGAGCGCGACGGGTGCGCTGGCTAGGGAGTGCGGGGCATGCTGATCATGGTGGAGTGCAACGTCAAGCGTCGACGAGGCCGTAGGAGCGGCCATGGCGCGACATCGATGACGAGCCTAACATGTGCAAGGTCATGGCTTGGGGCGTGACTGTTAGCAGCAAGCCATGCCTATGGTGTGTGCTGCGTCCGAGTCTTGTGGCCGTTGGACGCCAGCAGCGTTGAGCGCATCGTGTGTACGTGTGTGTGGCGCATGGGCCTGTCCATGTGGCTGAACGGGTGTGTGTGGAGGTAGCCGTTGGCGCGCGGGGAGGGAGTGCGTTGAGCTAGTCCATCTCGGGCTCGCCGCGTCCGGACGTGTGCGTGCATGTCGGGGTGGGCGCGGTAGGAGCGGGCTGGACGGGTGCTCAACGTGGGCAGAGACGTGGGTGCGTGCCGAGTGCGTCCCTGGGATATAAGACTCCCCGTGTAATGGTGTTGCCAAGTGTGGAGTGGTGCTCAAGTTCGAGCTTGAGGGAAACGGCCGTCGTTGCGGCCGCGGCGTTCGTGCGCCGGCAAAGTCCACTGTCCACCTGTGTCTTTTTCTTCCTTCTTTTACCTAGGTTCGCATCACAGAGCGAGAGAGAGCGAGAGGTGGGCGAGAGCTAGGGCTGGACGACAACAACACTTTCCACCGTCACTCTGAATATTTGGATGTACTGAATAATACGTGTTTCAATTCCAAACTTTTTGTCTCAGTGGTAACAGCTAATCAAACTTTTGCTAGCTTTAAGAATAATTATATTATTATTCATAGCTGACATAATTTGCATTGTTCACTCTAACAAAAAAGTTAGGTAGATATTTTATCAGATGTATTCTGCTCTTTAAGACGAGGCTGGGTATATGGGGATAACGTTTTCCATTGCAACACACCGTAAGGTCTTTCGAAAGCAGCGTGCTAGAGTCTGATGACCAAGCTCATTGCCTTGAGATTGTCATGTTTGTTGTCATGTTTGTCGTGAGGTGGACAATGTGACCATGGTGGCGAAGAGAGTGGTAACATGGATAGGTCACTTGGAGCGTGCGAGGATTTTCTCTTCTCCCGTTGCAACGCATGGGCATATGTGCTAGTATGACTAAACAACACAAGTCATGGTCATAAGAAAATGGTATATCTTCTGTAATGATTCGTGCGAGGGTTTGTTTGTTCCTTTGGATATAAGTTTTTCTTTTCATAATACAGTATTCAAATACCACCGTATTTAGATATACCAAGAAGCGTTTAACACTTCTAGTACCGAAATAGCACAATAGCCTCCACCCACACAATTTCATGGGCAATATCTTCAATCGATTTAAAAGTTTTATTTTGTGAAGACTCTTTTTGAGTATATATTTTGAAGACTCTTATAACCACGTAAAAAACATGCATATTGTAAACTACAGAAAAGACAATAACCGCGTCAGGTATAACAAAAGACAACACTTTCGAATTTTAACCAGCATGGGCATGATCCCCGGCATAGGCATGGTCCCAAGCACCGTCGATCTCACGCACTGTCGAGCCATCTGTCACTTGTGGCATCGTACACTGCATAGTCAAGGTCCGCTGAAGTGCTAGCTGCCGTGTGTCCTTGACTAGGAATGGAACATTATTGCTCCATTTGACCGCAACCGCTATTGGCACCGCATCTCACCCATAATGCGCATTGTGTTGGGTCTGCCAATGGCTGGCTCGCCCTTAACTGCACTGCCAAGAAGAGACACACTTATCTCCAGCTCGACCCTTTCTCCATAACCACCGTGTGGCTGCTTGAGCTTGACTCCGTCATTGGCAATGTCCCAGAGTGGTTTCAAATCCGAAGGTGCTCATATGATCGACTTCGAATGACCTTGTCGTCTTCATTACGAATGACGCAAACTGCCCCATCATAATCATCCACCCATGGAAGGGTGTCTGGTGGCCCGAGCTATATTTTGCTACCTTCACCTCGCATTGTTGATATTACATTCCTTGGAGACATAATTTATGGAATCAATCGGGATGAGGACCTGTTCTCCTTACAAGTCGATTACAATGGCAGTCACCAATATCAAGCGCATCACTCAAAATCCAATGGACGATGATAATTCTAGTGTGCGCAGTGATGACGATTCCGAAGTGTCGATCAAGTGGACGATGATAATTCTAGTGTGTGCAGCTATGATGATTCCGACGTGTGGAGTGACAACGAAGAGGAGGTGGACGGTAATGATGAAAATGGGAGTGAGGATAAGGAGAATGGCAAGGCACTTAAACAAGAGGGCGATGCTGATTCTAGTGTATGGTGTGACGATGACGATGAGGAAGCGGCAAATGATGAAAATGTAGGTGAGGACGAGGAAAATGACGAGGCGCTTAAACAAGAGGACAAAGAGGCGATGGTAATTCCAATGTGTATAGTTACAAGAAAGATGAGGAGGCAAAAAATGATGAAAATCATGTGGTTGAGGAAAACAACCATGATGAGGCGCTTAAAAAAGAGGGTGAAGAGGCTGATGGTTGTTATACACTTCCAGAAGAGAGTTGCATGATTAATAATGGCATCGAGTATATATCGGGGGGAAGAAGACGATCATCATCTCACCGCCATCAGGTACTTTGTTGAATCGCATGGGAGGTTACTCATGGTGGGGTGGCAAATAGTGCAATATCCTTCAAGCCGTCTCGGCATCACCCGCAAGGTAGACGTATTCAAGGCAGATGTCCGCACAAGCATGTGGGTGCCTATGACGGGTGGTCTAGATGGCGATGGGATTTTCATTAGAAAGCCCTTTTGAAAGTCTGTTTCGGCTGGTTGGGAGTAGATAAACAGGGTGATAGTTTTCGTCGACTCGGGCAAGATGTTCAACTTGAGATCCCAAAGTATGAATGAGTCAAACCAGCAAACATTCGATATATATGTGTGTTAACATGGATCTTTCCCCCCGAGCTAGTGTTCTGAACCACATGTTTTTCTTTGTTTTTTTCTGGTTTAGTTTTGTAAACATTCATTCCAACCTGAAACCAATGTAAGCCAATCTGATGAATGCTTTGATTTCCAATACTAGACTGGTTCAGGCATGAGCTACTCCGGTCTCATTATCATGCTGCATCACATGCAGAATGTACAATACGAAGGTACAACTTGATGTCTGTGATTCTCATCTTATTGATACAACATGAAGGTGCCTTCCCAAATGTGATCGCTTCTTATGGACACAGAACACAGGGACAAAACAGCAGAGTTGAACTGACGTTGTTGAGGAATGGCAGCACGGAAAGCACATTAAGTACACCCACCGAATGTTCAACAAAACGCACTAAGTCTACCTGACAATTTGCCCTTTAAGGTTTCTGTATACCTAGGCCGCAAGTGCCTGTCTTGCTGAAGCCTCCGTACCCAACAGTTGACACCACCTTCAACTGTTTCCCCTCCTGGTCGGTCGCCAACTCAATGAGTTCATCTATTTTAGCATCAATACCCACAAGATCAACAGCCTCGGCATAAAGTGGAGGCATTCGATCGAGGGTCAATGGTTATCGTTGATTCCCCAGATATGGCTGCATCATCCCACTGCAACCTCTTCTGTCGCTTGCTTGTCTCGGCAATTCCAATTCTTTTCACCTTACCGATGATGTCATGGATAAAGCCCATGATTCCAGAGAGCCCGCGGACAATTCCAAAAAAATTCACCTTACGATTATGTTGTGGATAGAGCCCATGATTCCACCTACTTTATCCGGCTCGTGGTCGAGCTTGTGCATGTAGTTATCGACGCAGTCCTGATTTCATAGGCCATCTCTCTCACCTGGTCCCTCCATTCCTTGGTCTGATCGTTAGATCCTCCCTGTCAGCCAACTTCTTGAGAAAAGCATTGATGCTGCTCAGCTCGAGTTTCAGTGAGCCGATTTTGATCTTCACGGCTTTCTGCGGCTTGTACTCCTCACTCATCAGTTCCGTGAGCTTCGTGAGGAGGGATTCATCACCCCAGTGACAGTGCTCACCATAATTCCTTCCATCAGATCTGGGTGCTGGAGCCTCAGAATCTCAGTGTAGATGTTGCCTTCGTGAGCATGTTAAGATCAATGGAGCCAAGTAAAAGCTGCTGCTACAAAGAGCAGAGTGTGTTCAGATCTCTGATTTAGGACTGTAAATAGAACAACCAGATGTACCCAATTCAAATTTCATGGCATTTTGCCTCCTACATAATTTGAGACGATTTAGCTCTGTCGTGTGTGACCACGAGGGTGCTTTGTTTGGCAAGCAGGCAGAGATGTTTTTTCACCTGATCACATTATTTCTTTCCTATAACCACATATTTGTCCCACAGCATTGCATTGGTAAACATGGAAATACTGATTGCAAGACCACAAGCGGATAGCGTTTTATATGGAAAACTTCCTCGAGTGTTTCATAAGAAAAACACATGCTGGTGGCACATTAAATACTCCCACAAAATGTCCTCGACAACACACACTACCACCACCTGATGATTTGTATTAGATGCACACATATAACCACCAGCTAGTTGTAGGTGGTACATTCGCATGAACTCAGCAGCAAATTACATCGTCAAAGTGATGGGGCAGCATGCTTATCAAAATGAAACAATGACCTTGGCCCTGGCAGACACTCTCGGCAGAGCTAATAGCTTGGCAAGAACCATGATGCAGTCTGTTTCGCCCTTCCATTCTATCTTCACTTCTTCCAGAGCAGGTGCCCAACTCAGTAACTTTGCCACGAAATCGACTTCGTTGTCAAGACCCCGGAAGCATCCAACACTGGCCGTCACGAGATGGTCCATTTGCATTTGCAGCGTATGCTCTAGAATCCTCGCCTGACACTGATCCCATGTGCTTGAAGGGTAACTCTGCAAAAAAAAAATCACAACTCATTAGGCGTTGCAAATACAACAAACATGGAGTGCGTGATTGAGGGAGGGAGAGGATTTACTAGCATACGTACCCACACCGCAAGCTTCTTCAAGTTAGGGGCATTCTGAAATAATGAATAAGCAGCAAAGACTTGCCTCCGGTCCCAAAAGCATATATTAAGATAAATATTCTCGAGGCGTGTAAACACAGTAGGGAGCTTTGTAAGTATACGCCCTTTTGATAGATACTGAACAAGGGGGAAATGGCAACACAGATTAGTCAGCAGGCAGAAGAAGACATAGCAATGCTGGAGGAAATAATAGCTCACCTTCATGAAACTACCAGTGATTCCAAGTATTTTGATCTCACTTAGGCTTCCCAATGACTTCTTGATATGGTTTTCCTTGTCATGTGCAATTGGAACAGATTGATATGCTTTAGCTTGGTGATCTAGATAAAGGATGGCCACCTTCAGATTAGGGGCCTCCAAATTAATGTCTTCAAAGTCCCCATAAACACTAAGATATTCTAGCTTAGGAGCGTGAATGTTTAGTTGGTTGATGCCCTCAAAAGTAGTTAATATCAAATCAGTAAGTACGGGGCAGAATGAGATCAGATTTTGGATATCCCTGTCTGTGGATGAGAAATTGTTTAGGCTCAGGTAAGTTAGGCTCTTGAAGCCTTGGAATGCCCGGGGCAAGCTGATGATGCAGTTTTCCAGTTGCAGAAACTTCAAATCACCGATGGAAAAGACGCGTGAGGAAATCTTATACCTTGGCCCTGAGTTCAACTTGATTGTAACTGACCTTGGTGATCTCCTTGACAGCATGAGCATCCACCTAGCGAACTCATCGTGGTAACTTTTTTCACCTGATATATCAAACTCTTCTATGGTTCCCTTGTGGAGTGCTAGCACCATATCGACCAACTTAACAAACCTGGTTCGCGTAAAATTTCTATCACGCAAAGATATTTTTGGCATATTTGTCCATGCATCCCTCCATGTACTCGATAAGGTGCTAGTCCTAACAGCTTCTCTGACATTCAAACGGGAGAGGATGTTGCCTTTTATCTTTGGGGGTAGACTGCTTAGTCTGTCTGAACTCAGAACAGATGTAGCTTCTGCCTTGGTCTTTTTGCAGCCCATTGCTTCAGAATCCAGATTAAACTGTTGTAACATTTCCAAAAGACGGGGAGCCTAAATTAGCATGGATTCTACCACATATCACTACATGTAGAAATTAAATTGTGCACTGCATAGTTGCTTGTTCATGGCAAAACAAAGAATAAGCAACAGCTGAAAGATGAGAGTTTTAGGAAACAAGTAAGCCGGCATGTTTCTATTACCAGAACTGAACTCGACTACTGGTGTTGATAGGCTGAAAAGCTTGATTACTCCAACATTAAAGATAAGCATGATGAGGATGCAATAACTTATAGTCATGGTTACTGAGTTACGACTGTCCTAATTTGATCAACGATTATGTCTGGCATACTATGCACTATACTAAGGTCCAACTGACAATTAAAGTATTTTCTTACCAAATCAACATGCTAGCTAGGAAAAGATTTATTCTACAAAATTGTCACTTTAGATGTTAGAGATAGAAAAAACAATTTAAGCAACAAATCTTAACAAGCATGTGAACAAGCAGTACAACTAATTGTACAATAGATGTAGCACATGTTTGGGCATAGATTCATGCAACTGATAAAAAAATTGTTCGACTCTGAAATAGGAAACCAAATCAACTTACTCCTATGTTGCTTTTTGGTGTTCGATGTGGGTCGACGACGCTCGCGCTCAGTTGCTGCAGGCGCGATGGATAACGGGAGGAGACGGCGACGCTCGCCTGGTGCGGCCTTGGAGGCCGCCAAGCACGGTCTGCCGCCAAGACAGGGCGCTGAGGACAGAGGGGCGAGGACGTTGCCGCGGCGCCGGGACGGATGCCTACGCAGGCGCGCCGCCGGGCATTTCTGCCATGCCGTGGTTAGGGTTCGGATTTCCCCTTTTTTTCCTTTTGTAGGATAGGGTTCCAATTTCGTGTGACTTGAGAATTGGGCTTGAGGGGAGACTGGGCTACTGGGCCATGTATCCTATTGCAAGAAAAGCGCTC
The DNA here is from genome assembly GCF_018294505.1 of Triticum aestivum. Classification (NCBI taxonomy): domain Eukaryota; kingdom Viridiplantae; phylum Streptophyta; class Magnoliopsida; order Poales; family Poaceae; genus Triticum; species Triticum aestivum. The sequence goes on from NC_057800.1 coordinate 734,965,429, forward strand.
TCAGAGCTCAGGCACTGGTGGCCGTCGGATCGATTCCTTGATGCGATTCCATCGATTCGATCTTGCTCCCGGACGATCTGCGCCGTCGGATCGAAGCCTCGCCCCTGTATTCTTGCTCACTCTATTCTTGCTCACTCAGCTGGTTTCGATCACTCGCTGACATGTGGGGTAACTCGCTTGCGGGCCGTCTTTGTCAGTGACCGTGTCTGGCAATGTGTTCTATGAGGCCTGTCGGCGTGGTCCAGCGGGCAAATATCTGTTGCCACCGCCGATAATTAGCATGACCCGCCGGGCCATTTTCGGTTTTTCCTGTTTTGCCCTGTGCGTGGTGGACGCCGGTTGGCCCGTGTGTCGATGAGGTGTGGGAGGATGGCTGGCTTGCCCCTTCGTCCTCCCATTCGCCCCCTTCTCTCTGGTTCCTCTCCTCGATTTGAAGCCGCGTTCTTCAGGTCTGGATCAAGCCTCTCCTATCCTCAGTGTCTCATATGTTTCTAACAACATCATATATCTTGTGCAGGAATGTAATGATCTCCAAGTCGCATTGCCGCTTCCTGCTTGTCGTTGTCATCGTCCCTTTGTTATATCTCCAGCCAATCGCCTTCCTCCAACTGCGCCTTTCATGTTTGTCCTATTACCTTGCTGCTTTTCTTACCTATAACTAAAAAAACTTGTATCTTCCGACTTCCTTGACGTTTTAGTACCCTTTGGGCTACTTCCGTATCTCTCTTAGAATATACCAATTACTCAACTAGAACATTCAAATGCATTGGAAATATTCACGTGAATAATCTAAAAAAGTGCTCCATGAAATTGCCTTTCCTTCTGATCCGTAGAACAATTCCTGAACCTTGTAATGGATGCCAAAGAAGTAGTTACCACATATGTGTTGAGTTAATTGTCAAGCTAGCATACTTTTGTAGGGAATACTGCTAAACATATCTCTGTATCCCATCAAGCACAAGTTTTCTCTTGATGGACTACTAAAAAAGGTCATGGATGTGGCACTTTAACTGTAAGAATTTATTTACTATAAAGTAAACTGCAGAGCAGGGGGTCTTGGAAGGTAGTGGTTATGTTGTACTATCTAGCACCATGTTGCTTTCCAAGTATTATCTTAGCATTCGATATGTGCTCCAAATATAAATTGCCCAGTATGAAGCAAAAAGACTGATGTAGATTGTAAAATCTCCTAATCTACTGATCAGATGTAGTTATAATATTTCATGCTGTTCTCGGATGGAATGCATTGGACTATCCGCTCTACGGTGTGGATTGGGTGCCCGGACTGTGTGCGTGCGTGTATTGTGGTCTCAGATACTTTTGTGACTCCACAAGACTTGTTGTTGCCCAATGAATTATATTGTGATCGTCCCTATGTATGCCAAATAGAGTAATTGTTATTTGTATCTACATGGATCCCCTTTGCTATGCTGCTATACATTGAAACTACACGGATTTAGAATCCAACACTTCTGTAGCTCCACACGACTTGTTCTTGCACAATGTATATATTATGATCGTATCATATCGCTGTGTATGCCAGATAGAGTAATTCCTATATGTAACTACATGCATTTTACATCCAAACTTTATTAACTCTAAACAATTATCGATATCCATTAACATCTCAATGTCCTATCCTTTGGCTCGCCTTTCGGGAACGCACGGCAAGCCGCGCCCCCTATTTCTTTTTTATTATGTTCCAACTCTTAGTAATTGCTCTCATGTTCATGCTCTTAGTACTGAGCTTAATGTCAAGTAGTTATCTTTTGTGGTCCCTTGAACTCAATAAACTTGATGTTGACTTGTAATCTCATGATGGTGTTGAACTCGATGAGGACTTGCTTTTATTACAAGTGAATGTTTTCTCTTTGTTTTATTTCGTTGTCTTGTTTGAATACATATACTAAACTAGGATTCCTACTAACTTGAGCATTACCTGATCACCCATATCATTGGGACTGGCACCCTCTCGCCAAGGCGCGATACCGATCTAGTGAGTAGGAAGGCGTGGTAGGCTAGTGCGACAGAATGCTTGAATGGCCTGCCACATTTGGGTTTTCATTGTAGTTTTGCATTTAGTAGCTCCAGTAGGTGTGGTGAACTTGATCTCTTTTGAAACAATTCAATATAGCTCGAAGTTTTAAGTTATTCCTAGTATCACATCGAGCTAAGATAGATGGTGTTGGTCCTGAACCGTGGCGTGTAACTCTTGTTTATGGTGAGGCACAAATTCCAAAGAGGTGGTATTAAGGGTCTTGCTGCTACAAGAAACTTGCCCCGGATTGCACTCAGTGATTTTAATGAAGTACTGAACCTTAATGAGTGTAACGTGTTTGGCAATCAGAGCATGACTGTATTGAACCGCCTACATGGCATGCCAAATCAGCACCAAATTGGGGGTCAATTCTATCACAAGGGGATAAAATGTGGCACGCAGGTGATAAACGGGGGATATAAATTGAGGATTTTCTCAAAAAACGGGTAAAATCTGTCAAAAGGGTGAATCATGGGGTAAAAATAAATTTACTCATTTCCAAAAGACGAGGAGCCTAAGTTAGGGTGGATTATACCACATATCACTAAAATTGCAATACATGCAAAAATTAAATAGTGTTCCAACTGCTAAGTAAGTTGCTTGTTCATAGCAAAAAAAAAAAGATACAACTGAGAGATGGGAGTTTAGGGAAACAAGTCTGGCGTGTTTCCATTCACAGAACTGAACTCAACTACTAGCGTTGGTAAACTCAAAAGCTTGATTATTCCAACATTAACTGTAAGCATGATGGACATGTACTAGCTTAAAATCGTGTCAAGGCAATCCTAGTAGGATCAACGATTATGTATGGCAATATTAAACACAAGGCTAGGTTCCAACCGACAACCTATCTTGCCAGATCAATGTGCTAGTTAGGAAAATACTAATTCTGAGAAATTAGCACTGCAGATTCTAGAGAATAAAAAGCAATGTATATAACAGAGTAGTACTAAACTGGATTCAGTTAAGCAATTGAATCTAAACAAGTATGTGACCAGCAGTAAGATCAACTAGAATATAAACAAGCCTCAGTTGCTAATTAATCCTGATGGTTATGCAGCAAACCGAACATACAGAGTTGCTGCAGGAGCGACGAAGAAGGGGGAAGCTGACGCCGCTCGACCGCTGCTGGCTTGGGCTTGCGGGCGCGCTGCCCAACGCGGCCTGCAGACCGAGCCGGAGCGCAGAAGCCGCCGCGACGCCACGCTGAATGCCCGCGCCGCCGCGCACCACCGGCCGCCGTGCCGTGTTTAGGTTTCAAATTTCCTGGTTGCGACGGACGCCGGTGGTAGAGACGCTGGGGATTTCCGCATTGGGCTTGAGGGCAGATTGGGTAACTGGGCCATGTGGTGTGGGTGGGTGAGCGGGTTACATTGGGCTGAATGCTTAATAAATAGCGGCTGTTTTACCTTTTTCTCAGGGTATATATCATATATACGCACATTATAAACCACTAAAAACACGTACATGATATTTTTGGAAAATACTGAATACTCATGACGTGGACTAACAATGTACATTTAATTTTGAGGGGCTGAGGGTTTTCATGAACTGGTACACGAAATGCGGAGCACCCCGGAGAGGGATGCAGCCAAAGTGCGAGTTTTAGTTTATTTGAGACATAAAGGAAGAGGGGAGCGGGTAAACTATCGGAGAACGCTTTCCTTGGGCAATCAGGGCGATCAATGCCAAATGGGCTGAACCCATGCGACACTTGAAAAAATGTTCACTACAAAGATATTTTTGTTCTTACTCGGGGATTCCATCATACTGAACATCAAGCGGGACATATAGCAGTGGCGCATGTTACTCTTTGAATTATATACACGAGCGAAATTAGATGGACTGTGTGCTATCATATTTTGTTTCCATTTTTTCGCGGAACCTGAATACAAAAAACTCGGAAACAAATACCGAAACATAAGTGAATAGGTTGCTCATGACCATCTACTCTGGAACCTCAAAAATAACAACTGGTATATTGTTCTTGTGTATTTGTAGCTAGCTTTAGGTATGTACTAGCACGTAACAGAGGGCTTTAGACTAGATCAATATATATGGTTATCCAACTATGCTTTTGGGGACTATTTTGTGCTCCCATGGTTTGTAGGTTTGTGGTGCTACCATCTTCCAAAGCAACGGGAGGAGAAAATCTATGTGCTCACATGGCTTGCGGTGCTACGATGCCGGCCCTTCCAATGGGAGTATATGCAAAAACCGAATGTTCACTGAAACATTTAGGTCAAAATTGTAGATATCTAGCATGTTATAAATGTTTCCTCCAAGTTCAAACCCTTGTCCAAGAAATATAAAAACAATGCTTGGAGAGCCAATTCTCTACTACCGTTCGTAGCAGAGTTTTCACCTTTTGTTTCTCAATATGTAATTGAATCAGACAAGAGCGGCAGCAATTTGTTTTACCTTTCCACTTTTCTCAATATGCTTCATCGACATTACTTGTCGAGTGGTCTATGATGCATTGGGCACTAGTAACCATGGGTATGCCGTCATCGGCAAAGACAACATTGAAAATGTAAAGGTCTTCAGCCTTAGTGATGCCGCACAATTTGCCTCCAAAGAACGCAATATCAATGATGCATACAAAGATGCATGACATCATCAAAGATGGTCTTCACCCTTCCTGGCTCTAGCCAAGACCAGCGGGTAATTCGGGCGGTCGGAGGTCGTGAGAGCAACAACATCATCAAGGCATGATCGTCTGAGCACCTTGTTGACCAAATAAGTCTCTAACACATGGCCGAAGATGGTGTCCAGCTCAGGAACCGGCACAGTTGTGCCGGTGAAAGGATTATGTAAGAGACATCTATGCTTTTTATCGGCATCGACATAGTCGAGAACAAGCCAGCTACCGGCAGAGGCAACACATTTTCTTTCTTGGGGAAGCTGGCGGAGCGACTCAATTGTTCCGAGCGGCCCTAGAAGGATTTGAGGCAGCACCCGTCGGGGAGAACGACCCATGGTGGTGAGTGCCATGCTTGGGAGCCATGGTGGCGCATCGCCGATCGCCAGGAGCGACAGACGGCTCAGAAGTGGGCACAATCGCCGGCGGTCGGAAGGCGGGTCACGACGGAGCCGATGAAACCCGGCGAGAGCTCGGACCATAGCGAAAGCTGACACGTCCTCCATGTTAATGCCCGTCTAGTTGATTAATCTACTGGTCTACTGGACATAGGATTCGACAGTTGTATTGTACCAGGAGGCACAACTTTACTTACTATATACATATACTAGAAGCGCGCCATGAGGAGGGAGCTCTGGTCTGTGTTCGAAGAGAATACAATATATCGAGCCCACGGAGATTCTTGGAGTTTTATCCAGCTTTCTTGTGTGTGTTCCAAACAGGAGTTCTTCTCCGTTCTGGACCCAAACCGTAGGATGCACCAGGGTTTTGGTTACCACTCGAAATTTCAAGATTTACCATGGTTACCGCATATTTTAGTCCCCCTTGGTAAATGCACATTTCCAGCAAAAAAATTGATTTTTTGAATTTTTTGAATTCAAACGCTCAATGTATAGTAAAGTGTGGAAGCACCTCACAGCATGCGCGTAGACAACGTTCCACTGAGCTAGTAGCTCTTTTATGATAAATATAAGTTCAAGTGCTATCTATATCTATTTTGAAAGAATTTAAATTCAAAATTCAATTATAAATTTTGTTCGAAATTTTCTCAAAATTTCGTGGTAACCGTGGTAACCACGTTTACCGACCCCCCTCGGTAAAAATCCCCATTCGGTAACCAAAACCTTGGGATGCACGCAGCACGCACATACACCAGAAAACTAAAGCCGAGCTCGATCTATATATATCGGCCCGTACCGGCACGTAATTCCTTGCAGCTCAATCAATCAAGAGAGGAAATCTTCCTAAAGAAGACAATATCATCGGCAGGACGAGCGTGCAAGCGGAGATAGATGACGTCGACTTCGTCGTGGTCCAAACTCCCGCCAGAACTCCTCGGTCTCATGCATGATCCCCAGCATTGGCATCGTCCCCAGCACCGTCCATCTTGCACTTTGTCGAGCCGTCTGCCGCTCATGGCACCGGGCTCTGCATCGCCAAGGTCTTCCAGCGCGCAGCAGCCATGGGTCCTCAAATGGGCAGGGAATGTTTTTACTCTATCCAATCACAACCGCAACATGCACGGCATCCCCTTCATCCCCCATAATGTCGTCTACGCCGGCTCTTCTGACGGCTGGCTCGCCATCAATTGCACCTACGCCAAGAAGAGACACACCTATCTCTTGCACAACCCTTCCTCTAGAACAACCTGAGGCTCCCTGAGCTTGACGATGCCATCAGCAATGCCCCGAATTGGTTTCAGATCCGTAAGGTGCTCGTATGGTCGAGTCTGAATGACCTCGTCGTCTTCATGACAAACAATACAAACCACCCCGTCATTCTCATCCACCCAGGAAAGGGTGTTTGGTTGCCGAAGCCGAATTGTACTACCTTCACTAGCATCGTCGATATTGCATTCCTTCGAGACATAGTTGACAGAATCACTCGACAGGAGGATCTCTTCTCCTTTTGAGTTGACTTTGATGGCCATGGGGTACCCATGGTCAGCAATATCAAGGGCATCATTCAAAATCCAATGGGTGCTAAAAATTCCAATGTGTAGAGCGACGATGATTCCAATGGTTGCAGTTCATGCAGCAATGACGAAGATGATGAGGCAACTAATGATGATTCTAAGGTGTGGAGCGACGACGATTATAAGGTGCTTAAACAAGAGGGCGAAGAGACTGGTGATGATTATGCACTTAAAGAAGAGGGTGATGGGATTACCGATGACATCGAGTATATTCATTGGGAAAAAGTCGATGATCGCCCTGAAACTGGTGCTATACCATTCCCCACCATCAGGTACTTTGTTGAATCATGTGGGAAGTTGCTAATGGTGAGACGACAATTAGTGCAACTAGAGGATGCCCCGCGCGTTGCGGCAATTCAACAAAGATTTACAGAGATATAAAAAATAGGAAATCGGTAATGTGTGATATTTATTAGATTGAGACATTACAGCGCAGAAAAATTAACACTGATCCATCTTAAAAAATTTAGAGGATTTGAAGAATATTCTATAGTGACTTACGGTGAGGAGGGTAGTGGATCAATGCATACCGATGACTTACAATAAGAGAAATAATGAAACCCATTTGCTTTGCATGACGGCCATAGCAAGATCCTACAATCTGATATTTGCGAAATAAACACAAATTAGTGCTGGAAATTTGGCTTTCTTCTTAGTGGACATGACAATGAGGTTCAACAAATACGTGCAAAACAAATATAATAGGCCTCTCACACCTAGATCGAGTTGTTGAATTGTTACTGCCAGGAGTTTGCAAGTGCTCACCTTCTTAAGGAAAAAAGGGATTGAGTGTTTTAATATGGAATGTGGTTAAGTAACAAACCAAATCTAGTGTGGTTGTAGGAATTTTCTTCCCTATTATTTCTCCAACCATTTACTTATGCATGAGCTTGCATTGGTTCACCGGGAAGCATCCTACAATTGTAAAGAAGATTTGTCCACGTGTTAATGTCATTAGTATTAAGCATGAGTAGATATAGCATTTAGGCCCAAACAACATTGTTAAAAGTATGATAACAAAGATGAAGAATAAACATAGATAGTAGGAAGACAAACAAAAACTTTTCGTAGATGTAAAAAATATTTTGCATTTTAGAATCATATGTATGCAAATTCAAAATGATTTGGGGAAAACCTGGGGATGGGATTCACGGAGGAGATAAAAGCCATGAATTCCGACTCATATATGTGGGGTGATCCTCTATACAGGAGGTGGACGACGATGTCGTGGCGGGCCTGCCCCTGTGAAAACTCCATACGCCATTGGAAAGGGCAAGGAGGTGGAGGATTTCGGATCAGAGGTCAAGGGAGCGGCTTGGTGCACTCGCACTCAGTACCACCCACCCACGCTTAGGCCTACCCGATGCCGGCGTTGTGGAGGCCACATCGCGCTCTGCAGTAGCCCTTGGCGACCACGGCCTAGTTCATGAGGACCACCAAGAGTGTGCCTTTCTTGTGTAGCGCACAGCCCGCGGGCCGGACTGGATGATCTAAACCGGAGTCAGGGAGTAGTGCTCGTCGGAAACATGACCAGCCAGAAGGACGCAGGTCATCGTGTTCGAGGCGGCGCCGCTCACCGTTGCATTCGACCGCAGACATACAAACAATCAGGTATTACAGCAGCACTGCCTGGGTCTCCGACGGCGATGACCGTGAAGGCTTGCTAGTGGTGGCGCAGTGTGGAGAGATAGAGGTAAATTTTTTTGACGGGATGTGGAGAGAGATAGAGGTACAGAGTACAGATAGAGAGGGAAGATGAGAAGAATCAGATAGAGAGGGAAGATGAGAAGATTCCGTAGGGGTTATCATAGACAAAACGGTGAAGAGATTTATTTGTTCAGGGGGAGATGAAAGACCCTAGTCGTCCGCGTAAATCAGTGTCCTCCCATGTTAATAGCTAGCAAAGTGGTGTTGTGATCCTATATTGATGGCTATCCCCGTAACCACTGCATGCACGTAATAATGTTGGGCGTTGCTAGCTATGAACGCATGCATGAGTTTAGTGATAAGCGATAGACATTAAATTTTCCCTAATAATCTGTTGCATGAGGGAGGCCTAGGTGGAGGGAGAACTGATGATGTGGCATAAAGCTGATGTGGACAGTGTGCATGGTGAGAAAATAGGTAGAAGTGGCGAGCAACTTCTTAAGAATGTTGGATACCATTCACTCGGTTTCAACTTCACCCACAAAGTGGATGTATTCGAGGCAGATGTTAGCACAAGTGTGTGGATGCCGATGATGACTAGTCTAGACGGCCATGCAATTTTCATTAGCATACTCTTTTCCAAGTCCGTTTCGGCTTGTTGGGAGCACATAAAAGAGGATGATATTGTTTTTGACGACACAGGCGAGGTGTTCAACTTGAGGTCCCAGAGCATTACTGCATCAGAGGATTGCCTTCGATACATA